>NW_010171110.1:64951-92704 GCF_000695765.1 Mesitornis unicolor | reverse complement strand
TTGCTGAAGTCCAGATAAACTACATCCACATTTGGTAGTGGTGGAGGGGCCACAGGGTGTTCTGTGCAGGTCAGCAGCTGCCCCATGCTGGTCCCAGTTGGTCTGGTCTAGCTCTGTAATGAGTGTCACCAACCTAACACACACCAATGCCGTGGCCAGTCAGAGGGGCCCTGGCCCTGCTGCCCCAGCAGGGTTAGGGAGTGGCACCACTGGGGCAGGGGGCTCTGAAGGGGACATATGGGGTCACAAAAGAGAAGAAACAAGAGGAGACACAGGAGGAGATGAGAGGATGCAGAAAAGGAGATATGGGAAGAGACATAGCAGCAGATACAGGAAGAGGCATGTGGGAGGGGCCACAGCTGGGAACGGCTCTTGGAGGGAGGTACTCTATGCTGGGGAGAACCTTGGGAGGTAACTGTGCCTGTGGGGGAACCACGCTGGAGCAGGGACACCCCAAAAGGGACCACACCCTGTGGGTGACACAGGCAGGAGCAGGGTATAAGTAAGAAGGAAAGAGCAGGGAGAGGCATTGAACTGAAGCTGAGGCTAGGGAACGAGGTGGAAGGGGGCTTCCCTCAGTGCTTAACTATCTAAGTCTTTGTTTTCCAACACCCAAATCAATAAATAAAAGTTTATGTTAATTGGAAATAAATGAAACTCAGTAAAATTCCCTGAACTATGACTGTTTTGCCTGCAACAGACAAATATGCAAATAAAAATTGAGGTATTTAGCTAATAGGTTTATGAGGAAAAGCTTCAGAAAACAATTCAGGATCATCAACAAAGCACTCAAAACAAAAGTAGAGTGCAAAAAGCCCCCCAGTATTTCTCTTGTTATAAATCAGTGCATGGCCACTGAATGTGCAAGAACAAACACTAGCAGATGACAATGGGGGTTGTGCACTGCTATTGGCACCCGAGACCAAGACATTACATCCAACTGACCGCTGCTGAATGAATCTGGTGTGACCAGAGGAACAGGAGTATCTTAAGACAGTCAGGTTTTCTTTTACCAGTCTTCATGAACCAACCAAAAAAGGGGCAAATATTACTACACACTCTCACGTTCTCATCCCCTCTGCAGAACAAGGTTGCTAACTGATCAGGATAGCCAGTGACCAGGCATGCTTACAGATGAAATACTGGCAGATGCAAAAACAGTCAGTCTCATCCATTGCACACTTGTCCTCCTGTGCATACATAGACTGATCTGCACACATAGAATCACAGAATGTGTTGGGTTGGAAGGGACCTTTAGAGGTCACCTAGTCCAACCTCCCTGCAGTGAGCAGGGACATTTTTAAGCAGATCAGGTCACCCAGGCATCAGTGTAGCAATTCTATATCACAGCCACAGCAGTCATTTGTACAGAAATCTAGTAGATTACCTCTTGAAGCATAGGGCAGCTGTCTGTTCAGATCAATACGGCTGGGACATCTGATGCAAAGAAAGCAAAGAAAGCCAGAGAACCTCTTCTGTCTCTCAGACAGCAAAATACCCCTTTATTTTGACTGAGACTAGTTCTCCTTGTTCTGTGTGTGCTGAGAGCAGCTATGTTTGTCTATCCTAATTGCCTTGCAGTCACTCTAACTCAGGCCTAAAAACGGCCTGCTGAGGTGTACCTCAAATAAAATCACAGAAATGTCCTTGTATATTCCAGTACCAGCACCCAAGAAGAGAAAGGTTTCAAGGTCCCACAATGAAACGGATAGTGAAATTTAATAGCAGCAATGGCAGTCAGATTTATGTAACTTCTATGAAATCAATAGTACTGGACTCTCCAAAATGGCTTGAAGAGCGAGACCCCATACAAATGAAATTAAGCACAGATGGCAGTGTGCTTTCTACGTTCCTGATCACCTCTGCGAAGCTGTGTTCACTTTAACGTGAGCAGCAGTTGCCTTGAACTTGCTGTTGCTAATGCAAAAATACCATTGTCACTAATCAAGGCTGCTCGTAATGTAATGGGCACTCATCCTTATTTTAATGGGGCTGGTGTTTGAGTTTCAATGCTCTGCAGGAAGCAGGTAGGAGACAGAGTCTGTGAGATAAAGTTTCACCTATAACATCCAGACCTCATTAAACTGACTTCTACCTCATGTTTTCCGCAAAGCAATGTCAAAAGATTTCTTTGCAGTGCAAAACCATGACCACTTTCCCATCCCAAAGCAATGAGCTGTCTAAGGGTTTGGGTGAGTTCGTGGCATAGATGAGTGAGTGTTGTGCTGAGCACTCATCCCCTTGAATGGTCCCCAGCCACTTCCTCCTGCAGCTTCATGCAATGGCCTTTTCCTTCTTGTGTCCCACACCACCAGCGCTCCCATCCCTTCAACCCCACATCCTAGCTTACAGGGTCACATGCAGCAAGGGAAAAGAAAACAGTCTGTGATTAAGACCTACATGAACTGAAAAAATGTGACAAAATTCCAGTCAGTACACAAATTATAAATGTAGGTTGAGAAGCGGATGGAGGGAAAAGGGTAATCACACATTTTAATGTTTTCAGTCTTCCTTAACTGAATGTTTTGTTTTCCTGCTGGATAAAAGGCACATAGAGGTAGAGGGGTGGATGTCACAAAGCTGTCATCAAGCTGTTTTCCACACTTATTTTCTGAAATTTGAAATGACACTGAAAGTTGAAAATTTAAAAAAAAAAAATCTTCACAGAGCTATCTGTACACCTCTGTCATAATCTTAAAAGAAGATACATATTTTTAACAGCCTCAGGGGAAAAAACATGTTAGGAAAGTGCAGAAAAGCTTGAGTGCTGTTACAACCCAAAAATACTTCTAATCATTAAAGGCATTGCCTTTTGACCTTCCCAGCTGACTCTAATGCTCTCCCTGGCTCTGGCTAACATCTTGATCCACCAGTTTAGTGGACTGTCCTTAGAAACAGACCCCAGGATGTAACCTCATAGGCAAGGCGTACGCTGCTAAAGCTGGAAGTTGTCACTCCTCTGCAGAACCAGCCTCGAAAGGCTCTATTCAAGCACAGTTATCTAATGTAACGGTTTTCAACTTATTCAGCCCTGCTAATGGCTTATGGGCTATGTCGAAGGGAAACACAAAAGGTAAAGAAAAGTCACTCTAATATCTCCAAAACTAACTTGATGATAAAGGGATCTGTACCACTACTAGGCAGGTTTTAGCGGTCCACAAATAGGATTGAAAACCATGATGAGGTGCTTCAGTCTGAACTGAAGCATCTGTGTTAGTCTGCCCTTCTGAGGCTCCAAATGCTAGCTGCTGGCTGCTTCAGCATAACCACAGGGTACCTTCCTAAAGGCCTACATGTCAGAGCTGGTAGCAGCAGCTTACCAAATTAGTCAGGACCTGTGGAAAATTTAAAGTTGGAGATTACAACTTTTTATTTGTTTTCCAGTTTTGGTCTTTATTCCTTTTTATTTCTCGTACTTATGTCCTCTCTTTTCCTTGGAGCTTTCTCATCTATTTGTTGAATCTGTTTTCACTGTTGAACCTATCATTTCCTACTAGCAGTAAACCTACTGAAATTGTTTCTTGGTGAGAAAGTATGGTTTGGTTTAATTGTTTTCATGGAAACTGGTAAATCTAAATTGTGGAAAACTGTAAATGTAAACACTGGCAAATCAAACTACTTTTGAGTAGTTGAGTTGCTATCAACCTTCCCACAATATAAGCCCCCACAAAAAAACCAAATGTTCTTACTTTCAAGGTGTTTGTTTGTTTGTTTGTTATATATTTGTTGCCATACTTTCTTTTCCACTTGCTGGACCACTCCTAGGGTTTTTTGCTGTTTGAAAGCCTGTTTGTTTTTTTTTATAGTGGTGGTTGTGGTGACAAAATAAACAAACATGTAATTATATTCCAATTTCATCAATCATCCTGTAAGACTGTACTATTCCATGAGCAGGTTAGTTGGATGCTCAGCTTCCTGCAAGTGTGCCTGAATCTCCCACTTCAGTGTAGTGTGTGTGACCGATCCATTTCACACTCTGAATGTCTTGTCTGTTTGGATGACGAGCTCAGAGCGGAAGGAAACATCTGCTCTCTGCATTCGTGTAGTGCTGAATACACTGATGATTTCTTATTTGACCACCACAAGTGGGTATAATTTTCATCATTAATAATAGTAAATAATAACTTGGCTTAAGCATCAGGAATTCCTTCACCTACTGGGATTTTGTTTTCCTCAAAATATTAAAGGAAATTCTACTTTATTGAGATTGTTTTATTTTAAAGACATACACGTATTATACAATCACCAGAGTTTAAAAGAAGTACATAAATTGAGGAGAACAAGAATTAAAAATGCTTATTCAAAAAAAGATATTCAGCCTAAGTTATTCTTTTTTTCCAGTTCCTTGTCCCAGTATTCATAGGTTCCTCTGATAGTTTAACTATATGTGGATTTAAGTATCTGTCATTAGGTGGACAAATTTGAGAATACAACCCGAAAGTAATAGAGATTAAGAGCCTGCACAATAGGGAATTTAGGGCCTAAAATGCCTTATATGTGGAACTGCAATCAAAACACAAATGTACTCATCTTCCTCCTTTTCCTCCCCCTCTGAGAGCTCAGCAGAGCCATGAATATTTGGCTTTAAAGCTCCTTTTCCAGCAAGGTTGTAAGAGAACTCAGGTCCCAGAAGATGAAGGATTTTTTTTTTCTTAGATCTTCCAAGCAACATTGTAGGTTAATAGTGCTGTCTTCGCTCTTTCTTCATCATATACCTGTTTAAAAGGTATGAACCTCTTCCAATATGCCAGCCTGACAGGGCTCAGATAGGGGAAGATCAATATTTTATGGCCTTGGTAAGTGATTGCCTTTATGGCTTCAGCTGCTTTTAGGCTTTGCTCCCTCTCATGTATATCAGACAGAGAAGCAATAACAGTGTTGCCTTAACTGGCTGCTTTTGTGTTTAAAGCAATGATTTCTTGGGCTCGTGCATTTCCATGCTTTCTTACTGAGATCCCTTGCTAGATTTGACCACACAATCCCAGTTATCCTAGTTCACAGGGCCGTGAAATAGCCCAAGAAGTACCATGACACACATTTCGTTTATGAATACGCACTCGTTCTCACTGACGCTGTGACAATCACATTACGGTCTCTGTAGTACTGCTGTCAAAGCTAGAACTAGTCCATTGGCTTGTTTTCTGTCCCCCTCCAGAGGGACCAGCTGCACATCTCAGCAGGGGGGTTCTGTGTCTGATCCCCCTCCCATGCTGCATCCTGCAGCACCTTGGCTTGGGACACCTGAGGGGTCAGCCTTGCTCTGTGAGCAGGAAGCAGGCAGTAACCCACTGAATCACTAGAGCATCCTCAGAGGATCACATCACATCACACCCCAGGGTGTTCACAGCGAGAGTTTCTGCTGCTGTTTTGCTTCTGGGCTGTTGCTGCTTATTGATACATTTTCTGGCCCCGATGCTCCTATGACTCCATAAGGTGAGCTCACTTCAGTCACTGCTTCTGCATTGTGTTTAAGTATGTGCTTAGCCCTTAACACATCCTTTCCTCTCATTGAAGCCAAAGGGCGCTAAGCACTGGCGTAAATACCCTCTGGAAGGTGAACAGGGAAGAAAATGCAAAAGAAGACTTTGTCTGTCAGTAAACAAAACATAGCAAGATGATTTTAAAAACTTTTGGCATGCCTGGGTGTCTTTACCGCCACTGATGAAGAATAAACAATGAAATTATTAATTATTGATGATCACTAATAAGAATGATGATTATCATCACCATCATCCAGCCTTGCCATTCCTGCCACCTCTCTAATCAGTGTGATTCCACTGCTATTATACATAATTGCGATCTTCCAAGTCAGGATAGGCAAAGAAGCAACCTTGCAGTGTAAATACTAAATACTTAGCATAACAAGAGTGAGAGCTCCCCGGCTCAGAGAAGAGCTAAGTGAAGTCACGGGCTTCCATCCTTTTTAATTTACCATCTGTTCTGTATGACACAGCTTGCGTCTCTTTAGGGTTTAGTAGCCATTTATTATCCAAAAGCCACCTCTGCCTGCTATTAAAATCACGTTGGAGTGATTTAGAGAGGGAATCCGTCCATTTGCCCAAGTGGAAAGATGTGTTATCAGCATAAACCTAAATGCTGGAGCCTTCCTGGACTTCAGGACTGGGAACTGCCTCACCAGCACGCATGCCTTCGGTCGGCTCCAGCCCCTTCCCTCCTCCTGACAGAGCCAATTACCACAGACTTGGGAATAGGCACGTCCCCTTCTCTCCTCTTCCTTTGTGTGACACACACACACATGACACATGCACACATTTTCCATCGTGTCTTTCTCATGAAAGGGACTAGACTGAGTCCCATCCCACCACTACCCCATCTCCTCTTTCCTTTTAACCCCAGCCTCCCTGGTCATTATTTGGTCTGTTGCAGACCAAGCCAGCACACTCGTTATTCTTCCCCCTCCATTCCCTTTAATCATTCACTCTTCTACATACTTGGCTGCAGGAGCATGCTCCTTACCCCTCCATTTTGCAACTTATACCTTATTCCCACATCCTCTCACTTGGCCTTACCCTCTCTCCTCTTTTCCAGCTCTCACGGTCCTCACCATTATTTAACAAAACACAGCACAGATGAAGATAATTGCCAGCACTTCCACACTCCCTCAGGACATCTCAGAAATCTCCCACAGGTACCCAGACAAGCATCTCACCCTAATAGCAAATGACTGGTAAACTAAGCAAGAGATTTTCAACATTCTCCGCAAATTGAACCCAACAAGGCCCCCTCCACCTCCCTAGCTGTCTTCCACGGCTTTAGCCACTTCCAATTAACTGAGCTGCCCAGAGCTCTCCTCAGGGATCCAGGATGAACAGGATCTGGGCTGAAAACAAGCCGAGAAAGGCAAAACAATTAAATGCAAGGCGGCTTGGCTCCAGGACCCTGGGTCAGGGCTTCTGGGGGATGGGGACACTGGCGGAGCCCATAGCCTGGAGCTCAGTCCCTAGAGACCCATCAGGTGGGATAGAAGAGGCAAAGCTCCCTGCAGAGCAAAGAGGGCATGGTGGTACTAGTAGTACCGCATGTGTCTGTCTGTCCATGCAACTACTAAAGGGAGACCTTTCTGCACAATAAATATTTAGGATCTCAGTTAGTTTGCTGAGACAACAGCCATTTTGTTCTCAGGCTTGCTACAGAAGAGGCATGTGTGCTACACTTTCCCATGGAGGGTGGAAGATGAATAGAGTCATTGCCTCAACTTAAAACATTTTAATGAAAATGCTGGCATCACTGATGTGTGTCCTTTCTTGATGTTATTTTTCCTTACTTAATTTACCTGATAGACTACAGTAAGGGGGAGGGAGGAAAGGAGAAAGAAGACGAGGGGAAAATGGGTATGTTCTCACCAGAAATTCTGAATTGATTCAAAATTAATTCCTCCTCTCTATTTTGAATCAATACTTCAAGATCAAAAACTCAATTTTTGTTTTAGCCTCAAATGCCTTTTTTTCCCCCCAATGGTCTGCAACATATGTTCAGAAGTATTTATTTATTTTTTTAAAAAGGAACAATACTCTGAAAATGAAATGACATGTTAAGAATTTTTAGTATTTCATTTAGAAATGGTGATTTGAGATGAGAGCTAAAATTCAGTACTTTCCTAGCGGGATGAGCACCTGACTTCTAGAGGGCTGATGGAAAGAGAGGATGCTGAAGTACCAGAGCTTCTCAAGAAGAGAGTCATTTGGCTCTGCCACTCCTTTTGCTTGGACAGCTTGTAGCTAGATGGCCATTTGTCTCCATGCTGAGGCAAAAGGGCAGGAGCCATCCTAGACACAGGTTGCTTCACACTGGCTACCCCAAAGAACAGAACTGCAGAAGCTGAGAGAGCAGAAAACAGTGTCATGATATGAGTAAGGGCTCAGTCTGATTTCTGTATAAGCCTGGAGCTATTGGAAGAAAAGAACAGTGGAAAAAGCATATCCTGCTTACCTGTCCTACCTTGTCCCAAGCCAGTTCTGTCAGGTTTATCCAGACAAAACACACCTCAGCCTGGAAGTGGAGTAGGATGCCAGGGTGTGCTCATTCTTTTGTCCCTGCAGAGCACCTGGGCTACGGGCATATGGGGCTGGAAAAGACTGACTGACTGCCTAAAAGAGAGATTGGCTGAGGAGCTGTTATTCTGGGCAATGAAATGCTTCTGCTTTCTCTCTGCTCTGACAAGTCTGACAGAATCTCCCATATTCAACTGGGGCACAGCAACTACTCCAGCCCAATACCTCCATCTAACCAAGAGCCAGCAGATCAACACTGTGCAGGACAGTAGTGAGGGGCTGATATGGGGAGCCCTGAGCTGGTGGAGCCAGGGATGGCTGCAAGGCAGGAAGGGGCACTGGCGGAGGTTGGGAGGGCCTGAAGTCACTGTAGGTAGGTACTGTGGTGCATTTGTACAGATGTGTGCATGGGGAAGCCGTAGAGAGCTAAGTTTAGCTCTAGTCAACATCATCAGTCATTCACTTTCATGTGCACTAAAATTGACTGAAATTCACTCAAAATATGTATTTTAAGAAATGGGAAAGGAAAAGCAAATGTCCACTTCCTGTAGGATGATCAATAACTGCCAGAGCTAGAGATGACTTTTTCAGCCACAGAGAAACAACTGTTATTGTTGAATTGCTCGGGAACTTTGCCAGTGGACAAAGATAAACTAATAATGTCAAGGAGAGGAGGGGTGAGATTGCTGAAACCTTAGCTACGGTAAGAGGGTTGATGGAAACACTTTCAAGGGGCATGTGGCAGGCCTCACAGAAAGCAATCAACTCCAACCAGGCACCAGGGGAAGCAAAGGGTGGGAGATCACAAACCTATGGCACCTCCACACTGTTGCTGCTGCAGCCGCCCAAGCTGGGGTGGCATGGGATGCTGCATTGACCTGCATCAGGTGCTCACCCCTGACATGCCACAAAACAGAGGACTTGGCCTTTTACAGGCTTCTTCACATCATACCTCATTGTCCTGCACTGCCACCTGGATTCTCTTGCTTCCACATAGATATGAAGCCCAGAAGGGAGACACTGTGGGGTGGGAACATAGGGTGTCCATGGGGGGAACATGGGGTGTCCATGGGGCAGCCCTGTGGCTGCAGGAGCAAATCACCCTCTGTTACCAGAACTGCTTCAGACATGCATCGCTTAACGCTGCGAAGCAGCCATGAGCAAGGCTTTGTTACTGCAGTTGCATCTCCTGTCACCCGTGGCTCTGCAGTAATGGATTGCAAGCCCATGCATCATCTGGAGCATGAAACCCTGGTGGACCCACCCACTGCATGTCATCACACAGAGGGGACTTTTCTCTGGCTGCTAGAAAGCCAGCCCTTAAAGGAGGTCCGCAGGATCTTCCGAGACAGTTTACAGCAGTTGCTAGGTTGCTGACTGTAATAGTTTTGACTGTGAACAGCTCGAGGGAAAACCAGAGCAGTCACAGGGTCATAGTTCCCTGAGTTTTTGCCATTTCATCCCAACAAATAGTAAATCTCATTCCCTAAAATAAAACCCTTTGTATTTTGCGAAGCACTGCACTAAGGGCTGTTTCTCACCAGACCCTGTTATTCCTGTAACACCAGCCATATGACATCAAGGCACAAATTTGGACCATGGTGTCCACTGACAATAAATGGAAAGACCCTGGACAGACTCCAATTTGGGCTTGTGAGAGATGGGCTGTTCTGTCTAATCCTGACCTTTTCAAAGTTCCCAAATACTCACTTCCATTACTAAAGAAAAACCACTGCACATTTTGGCTATTGTGCATTTGCTCAAAATTTCCCAGAGTTCAAGGGATAACAGACCAACCCCAAAACCAGCATCTCTGTGTGATACTACAGGGAGGGGGCAGCTGAGCCACAGCGTGCGAGAGGGGCTTGCTGATGGGCACAGAACAAGCCAAAGCAAGAGTCAAAACCAAAACCCAGCAGTCCTGATTTCCAGGGCTGTCTTCTGACTGCAAAATGATGTTTCCTAGCAGCTCATGTCCCTGTCATCAGCAGTGGGGGTAATTGCCCCTGCATTACCCTCATAGACTTTTGATACATCACTGGGTTGCTGACTGCTTGACAAAGGAAGCTGGTGTTTTGTCCTCTGTGCTGCGGAAGGGGAAACTGAGGCACGGATGAACGTGAAGTGACTTGCATGAGGTTATTCAGCAGACAAATGGGACACTTGGGGCTAAAACCATAAACTTTCACAAGGCCAAGGTCTTTCAAGTCTCAGAGTCAGCAAATATTCAGCTCCTTCCATCTAGCTGCTAGTTTTAAGAAGGGGGGTGTGTGTCTGTTTCAGCATTTAGGTCCCTACAGCCCACATTGTTTTGGATATTGTGGAGGCTGCAGCCTCAACACTTTTAACAAGAAGGACTCAGCTCCCACAGAGATGGGTAGAGCCTAGGGTTACCACACTTGCAATGGGCATTAGGGCATATTGAATCCACAAGCATCTCACTGAAGCCTCAGGTCTCTGACCTGACGAATGTGCTTTTTAGCTAAGAAGTTTTTTGCATGGCCTACTCTGTCCTCAGCCTCTCTGCTAACAGAGATGCTTATTTTATGCAGGCACTTGCTTCCACAAGGACACCTAAGCCCTGGTCCCCACAGCTCAGTACACACAGAAAAGTCACCAGAAGTGCCTGTTGATGGCTCAGTCCCACCAGCTGCGATGCAGGCATCTCCAGGAGAGCCCAAGGCCCCTGCTCCCCTCCCTCTCCATGTTTGTGTTGCTCTTTAAATGGCTTTGTTTTGCTTAAGCATCCCTTTCAAAGCAATGTTTAGCTTCCAGTTGGAATGAGCTCCAGGAAGCATGGCTGGGGCCCTGCCTGGAACAACGGCCTGTAATTTACAGTGAGTTATGTTTCAATTACCTCGGTGTTATAGCGTCTTGGTGAGGGCAGGCATTATGTCATGTCAGGGATACGGGCAAGGGAGAAAATACAGACGCTCCCATTACAGCCAGTGATGGAGCAGTTTTAATAATACTGCAGGAAAAAAATAAAGAGAAGGGGAGCGCAAATGACTTTCCAGCCATACCATTACTGCACATTAGTAACACGACGCAGCCAGGGAGAGAGAGGCAGTGAGGAAAGGAGAGGCACAGCTGAGCGACAGGGAAGAGGAAAAGGGAGAGGAGACAGCGGGGGCAGAGAAAAGGAAACATAGGAGAAGGCAGGAGGAGAGAGGGAAGGAGGAAATGAAGGATGGAGGGAGAGACAGAGAAGGGAGAGAAGGGCACCCACAGAGCAGGAAAAGAGAAAGGCAAAGGGGCTGAGGAAGAGGTGCAAGAGAAGAGGCGGCAGGAAAGGAGAGATGAGGTCCTCGGTGAGCTGTGGAGGGATGCTGGCTGCCTCAGCCCCACCACTCTCCCATCCCACTTCCTGGGCTCCCACACATGGGGAGCTCCTGTACACCCCCTACCTCTGCTGGCCCTGACTCACTGGCTAGCTGTGGGGAGTGGCAAGGCTGGTGAGAAGCCAGGGGAAAGGGGAAGAGAAGCAATAGTTATTGGGCTTCTGTGAACTATATTGCTTTGTTGCTAGAACAAAGCACTCGACTTTCCAATAATAACAATCTACTTTTTTTTTTTTTATCAAATTTCCTTTGTCGTTGTGGCTTTCTTTAATTTCGTTTCGGCAGGGTAAGCCTCTCACTTCCAACTTACTGCCTCAATCGCCATTTTCCCTTACTCTCAGTTACTCCTGCCCATGTGCGCCAGCCCGCTCTCTCCTTTATTTTCTTGACACAAATGGCAGTCATTGCTTAGAGAATGTGCTGGGTGAGCCTGCTTTGTAATTCAAACCTTTTATTCGGGTTACCATTATGTACTAAGAAGGAAAATATGTATTGGTTAAACGGCCTCCTTACTGATGGTGTCCTGGCTGGGAGGGGAGGGCTCGGGCACTCCACCTCACGTGGACCTGCTGCCTCCCTGCCCTGCTCATCACCTGCCTGGGAATCCAGCTCATCCTCACGTCCACCTGCCTTCCCACTGCAGGATATAACCTTCAGGTCGGAAAGGAATTTGTGCCTTTCCATGAGTGCTCAGACTTGAGTGCAGGCTTATTCTACCAACACAATGCCATAAAGCCCCAGCATACCTCAGGCCGGGATTTCCCACCATCACAAATGGGTTCATGTTGCTATACCAGTAAAAATAAAAGCTATCTCCCTGTCCCTCAGAGTTAAGGTTTCCAGAATGCTGTGTGAGAAGAGAGCAGGGATAATACTTCAGTGTTTTGGGTTGTGCACTTGCAAGCCTTTCAGTATCATTGCCGTATAGTACCAGTGATTGCAGTCGTGGAAATGTGACCTGACCCAGGCACTGGTACATGGTGACACCCTCTTGTGCATGCAGCAAGGAGTGCATACCTGCCTTATGCCACTTATGAGAAAGCAGGACACCAAATGATCTGGTTTAATATCAAAAGAGCATGCATAGGCAATCCCCGTTCCAGTGCAAAGCCTGCAGAAACAGTTTCCCCATCAACATATTCTGATTATCCATGTGAGTTCACACTGTATCAGCAGCTTGCCACTGTATGACTGGCATTTTTGCCATTTGGGTACAAAGATCCCAAATGCTGGCTCAGCCTACTGTGGAACCATTCTGCAGGCTTCCCAGCCATGCTGTACAGTGTGCTGTGTTTGCAGCTGAAGGCTGACTGCAGCTGAAGGCTGCAGTTTTCAGAGTGGTGCTTCTTAGAGATGCTCACACCTCAGTTGCTGCATCAAAGCAGGAGGGCAGTTGTGCCTCCCTCCTGAAGGAATCTGGATAACATTTAGGTGGGGCACATGTAGGGCAGGTAGGAAGATGAAGGACGTCAGGGGACTACTACCAGCAATTTAAAGTGAAGGTTCCCTCAAAATATTCTCCAGTCACTGGATTATCCCAGTTCTATTTAGGAGGACACACACAACAGAGGTGGTCTGAGTTCCATATTATGTTCACCTTTTCTGCTTGTCTCCTGATAGAGTAGATGATTTCCTGGTCAAACTGGAATTTTTGCCTGGACTTTTCAGGGGGGATTTCCATTTTGTCGCTGGACATCCCTGAAAAGGAAACACTGGTCTGTATTATATTGTCTGAGGTGTGGTCCTGAGTTTGTTGTTCACTTAGAGTCTCTTTGCCTCAGAGAACATTTAAGAGGAACTTACATGGAAAATACATTATAAACAGGGCATAATTCTCTTTCCAAGTGGAGATTATCTTGTTTGCTTATGTGTTTATTTATGTGTTGTCATGGGAATACCTCTGAACAGGCAGGTAGGATTCTGTTACATGCAGAAAAGGGCAACTTCATCCAAGCAGTCCTACCACAGCCACTCATTTGTCTTGCAGCAGATTTTAGCAATGAGAATCTCTGAGAATCTCTTTCTTCTCTCCATTTCTGAGCTCACAGATGTTAAACACAGGCGATACAGATCTGATGGTCTTTTGGTACCAGCTTCTCTTCCTTGTTTCCAGCTGCTAAATCATATCTGAAGATGTTAGCAACACACAAAATACACTCAGCATATGACTTCTCTGTGCAAGTGATCACTGAAACTGTCACAAGGGTATTATTAAATTGCCAAAGAGATGAAACACAACCTCCTCAGTCCTGAATGGGAGGGGAGGCATCTGTAAGGCAGCTTCTTAAGCAGGAGGTGGCCCGCGCTTTAGAAAATGCTGAGGGTCTCCACACAGGAAAACTTCATTTTAGGATGCACAGATTGAGCAATTCACCTGTGATGTGTCTATTCCCTCCATTGAGATTAATCATTAAAGTCATATTGCAGCCCAGTCCTTGTCAATGGATTTTTTTTAAACACAGCACAGTGACTAGTGTCTTTACTTGCATAAATTTCTGTATGATTTTTTTTTTAAGCTAAAACATGAAGTGCCTGTGGGAGATGCAGATATGCCTTTGGGATGATTGCGAGTAAACATGTAGGTAGCAAGCAACATGTTTGCAAACAGCTAACGCACTGAGACTCCAGTCAACAGAAAAGGGGGTCTGCAGCACTAGAGGAACTACCACAGAGAGCTGTCAGGCAGCTGGGGACATAGTTTCATTCCTTTTCAGACGGGTGAGAAGTGGCCACGGAAATTATGGGAGGGGTCTCTGTCACAAACTTAGCAGAAGAATTCGGAGTTCCCCTTTCCTCCTACTGTCAGTAACAATATACCCTCATAATTACAGTTCACTGTCCACTTGGCTGCCTGTGGTATCGCTCAAGACTGCAGGATCAAAAGCTTGCACAGCAATTGGGTCAGAGAGTCTCCTTAGAGGAGCCTGTGCTGCGTTTCTTCTCAAGTGGAAGACATGGTATCAGGTAAAATAACCAGGTTTACAGCTGACTGTTTTGAGAAATTAAGAAAAGCGGATCCTAAAAGTTCTTCTGCACAGCCCTGCCCCATCACTTTGGTTTGTATAATAGGATGCATTAGGATCCAGTTACAAGCCAAAGTCCACCAGGGCGTGGACGTGTGAAGCTTAAAACAGTATCACAGAAATGGAAAGCTCTTTTAATGGTACAGAAGGGACTTGTGCTTGAAAGCATTTAACAGAGCCTTGGTAAGTAAACTGTAGTAATTGAGCTCGCAAAGGCATTTAGCTTGAATACTTTGTATATGTATAACAAAATCAAATAAGCACCAGGAAGAACTGTTCTTCAAAGGGATAATTTGAAATGCTTCTATTCCCTCTCCAGACAAAGAGCACTCACTTGTTTCAGTGTGCACTCTTCATTGTGCCATGCAGCTACAATGACTCCTGGTTTGTGAACACAAAAGGATTTAAACAACAATGCATTAATGTAAAACTTCATATCTACAGTTATTTCTAGTCCACCAGGGAATACGGCCCTCCAGCTCCAGAACTTCAAACTGAGAACTCAGCTGATCATGGCGTCCTCTGGGACTAGTCCTCCCTCTGCTTTGCTCAACTCCAGCTCTGCTTTCCCTGAGGATCACTGTTTATCTGGAAAAGGAGCTGGGGAGCTGAAAGGCACGGGAGGGGAGATAAATAACAAGCATGAGTAAATTGTCAAAGAAGCTTCACTGGGTCAATTGTATGTCAGAGAAAGAGAAAAAGAGAAGAAGGGAAGAATGAAAGCTAAGGAAAAGACGCGCTTTAAAGATTAGACCTCTATATGCAGCAGAATTCTAATGTTGAATACAAGATGTTGTCAGAGGTCTTAATAACAGTTGGGTCAAAAAAAAACTCCATTAGGATTGTTTATATTTTCCTTGAACTGAACCCTGTGATTTTTACTAACTACAATTTATGAAGGAAATGCAGGCAAAAAGCATCATTATGCCTTGGAAGCTGCTTTAGGACCTTAAGAGGGTTGAGCTTTTATCCGTTCTCCTCTGGGAGAGGGTTTTGCTTACCCATGAGTCTTAAGATGAAGGTCCTGCTTGGGCTCCTTTGACATTCAGGAGAATTATTTTCACCTGAACAAGAGGGAAAAAAAGTAAAAAGAAAAAAAGAACCTTTAACCAAATTTTGGGCACAAATTTCTATATCCATATTTGAAGGTGCTAAGAAGTGAAGAGAAGACAAGACATGGAAAAGAATGAAAAGAAGGAAGGAGAGGCAGACAACAGAGAAGGCAAAGGGTCTAACATGATGAAGGCTTACTTCAGAAAGCAGACTTCAGGCAAAGAATCAGTTACAAACCATGTTGGAATCAAGGAAGACAAGTGACAAAGGAGTGGCTTTATCAGACCTTCAGATGCTGTAGGGACATGTGTCTTATCATCTGGGAAAGGCAGATCTTCAGACCCATACAGCACCCCTAACTTTTGCAGTAGAGTGTTCCAGAAAAAGTGTACAACCACAGAGTGATGTTGATGACTGGAGATCAGAGTGCTGTAGCTGAAACAGTGAGACCGGAGCCGAGGATGAGACACTAGCTTTGAGTAACTTTATTTAAACAACCAAATAAGGAAGAATCCAGCTTGAGCTACAACATACTGGATTATTCTTTTGCAGATATGTGCAACAAAACAGCATGAAGGGAGAAAAAGGAACACAAGGTCATTACTGCATACAGTTCTCCCACTCCTCCAGTTAGTAAGGCACCCAGCTATTCGGAAAAATTGGGGTCCAACTGTTCTTTCTCTCTTCTTAGTGAATTTTCTCACCTCCACTGTCCCAACCCACCACCCACCTTCTGAGAAAACCTAAGCTCCAGGGATTTGTTTGTAACATTTAATTCTTACTTGAAGGGCTTACGTTACCAGGTTTAAGGAAAACAAAGAATGCTAAACAACTTAAACGGCCAACAACTGGCAAACAGCAAATAATCAAAGCACTCAATTCAAACATAAATGAGGCCAGGGATTGCCTATTATTCTGTCTTTGCACACTACCCTGAAAACAGGCAGAGGGGGTGCATTCTTGGTCAATCTCTAGGCACTGTCATAATAAACATGATTAATAGGCTATAATTTACCTGCACAAATAATTCAATGAACAAACACAAACAACAAACAAATTCGAGCAGCTGTGATCAGATCTTGAGCAGAATAAAGCAAATTCACTAAATAAATTGGTATCAACTAGTCCTAGTAATTGCATTCCATCTCCCAGAATGGCTCCTGGATTACTTCTGGAGCCCAAAAACCTGCCAACCATTGTACAGGCTATGTTCATTCTGTGCCTAGGAGAGTGGATACAATGCCTACACCCAAATCACTGAGTGCTTGCATTTGCATTGACATTTTTATGGGGTTTTCTAGCTTTACAAGTGTTTTTTAAGGGCTGAAGTTTAAAATAGCTCCAGTCCTCTCATAATATTCCTGATGAAGTAACAGGATCAGCCTAGGTTTTGCATTCTTTCAGCCACAGCAAGGACTTACCAGGGGCACTAAAACAAGAGTCCCTGGAGAAGTGTGTGCACAGGTTACAGATAAGCCCTCAGCACTGAATTAGCTTTCGTTGTTCATTGCTCTCCCTGTGTCTCGGTTGTCCTGGGTTTTGAGCTTGACTCACAGCTCAGTAGAGACCCTGGAAGTCTGTGCCTCTCCTCTACAGACAAGAGCTTTGGTCTATTTTGTGACTCCCAAGCAGAGCTCTCGCTTCTTGGAAGAAATGCTGAATGCAGCTTTCCTGTGCCACGCATCCTCCCTCCTTCCTGTCTCAGCTGGGCAGCAGTGCCGAGCACGGTGGGTAAGAGCAGGTTTCACGACAAGGTAAGATAAATGGAGAAACATACGCTGCAAGAGATGTTTATTGAGTGAGATGCTAAATGAATAACCCAATCAATGCTGTAATATTTAATTCAATACAAACTTCAGATTGAGAGTGTTCCCCATTTATTTTGTCCTGTCACAGAAATTGTCGTTTGTTAGAGCAGGGTGCTATCATTAAGGGGAAGAGGTTTCCAGCAGGGAAGGACTGGCTGCAGGCTATACAACGGGTACGGCCTGTGCAAGATGGTGAGAAACAGAGAGTTCAGTAGCTACCTTCTCTGTTAGAGTCTTTGGGGAAGGCAGGAGACACTGTGCTCTTCTGTAACCCTCCCACCTTCTGTAATGCCTTGGGTCAGTGTAACATTTTCCCCGTGTGGCGAGGAGCCCTTTGCAGCTGTGTCTATTCCCTGAACTATTTGGACGTGCCAACCAAGAGTTTAAACTGACCTATTTTGTCCCTCTTCTGGGCTCCCAGTCCCCTGCTGGGACACTGTCACCGCTTACATTCTCAGCAGAGGGCTGCAGTCAGGAATGGGGGGGAAGTGAGGAGTTGTGACAGCATCCTGGGAACTCAGCAGTGCCAGTTATGCATTAAAAGGAGCAAGGGGAGGCAGAAAAACTCTCTCTTTGGGTGAAGTCCTGGACTGTTGACCCACCCTCGCCACATGCCTCCTCAGTGTGTCAATGGACACATCTCCTCAGCACTGTGAGGAAACTGGAAGGTCAGCTGCGGCGTGCCAGTATGCTCTGCTTGCATTTGGACTGCCCTGCAGGCAGACCTGTGTGCTGGCACGCCATCCTGCCTCACCACCAACACGAGTGCTCACCCTCTAACACATGTGCGTTGGGATGTCGTGGCAGAGGTTGCCAGCTGGCTGGCCACCCCTTGCTTGTGACAGGTGGCACGTTGTCTCTAAATCATCCTGGCCATTCTTATTCAGTGAACCTGGCACCCTGTTCCCACATTTATCGCTGCCACTCTCATACATCTCAAGCCATCTGGTACAGCTCTAACTTGTCCTGTGCTTGATGGGATTTCCTGGGCATAATACTTGACTGAGTGGTGCCTGCAACTCCTTCCCTGTCTCATGCTGCCTCTGCCTGTTGTTATTCTCTCTGGCCTCTTGTCACTGGCCAGGTTGTGCCAAGATTCAGGACAATGTTTAAAGCATAGCATGGCATCACTGAAGCCTCAGAGAACTAGTCTATTCTCTTTTTCCTAGGGATTTACATGAAAGCAGCCTCACGTAGCTCAATATTGATTTTCATATGGGTGTTTGAGAAATGCGTTTATTCCAGCAGGTTGCATACCTTCAGTGGGTGTTCTTCAAAGCCAACTTCACTCTTGAAGTGGTCCCAGTTAGCTTATTCATTCCCTTCTCAAAGTCCTTCATTCTTTCGTCTGCCTCTCTCCTTGCTCTCTCAAGCAAGTCCTTAATTATCCCCCCAAGTGTTGCTCAGGTGAAGCAGCTGAAAGCTGTGCTTAACATGTCCTTTGATTACCCACAGAGGACTAATGAAATAAGGACAGATTTAGTGAGTCTGGATGCACATGTGTTTGCATGCTCATTTAGTTCTTTTAGTTCTCCACTCACAAAGGAAACCAAATCCTGCTGGCCCCCAGTGAACTTCTCCACTGCTTCTGGGGAGCAGAGATGGGCACAGCGTATGCTTCTGTCAAGTCTCATGTGCTCTGAAGATTTCTAATTCAAGGTAATTTACGAGGAACTGTTTTGAAAGGACAACACAAAACCTCCATATTAATTGGAGGTGATCTAGAAGGCAAAACATCTGTCAATGCAGAGATAACAACGTATGAATACAAACAGAAGCAGCCCCCTACTTCCCTTTTCTATCTAATCTCTCCATCCATTCATCCATTCTAGCTCTACCTCCTCTTCTCACTTCTCTTATTTTTATGGCTGCAAGAATTCACGTTTCATCCACATTTCAAAGGCTGGTGAGTAACCAGAACTTTGTTGGCACCTTCATTTTAAACTGAAAAAACAAACAGCACCCCCTCGGCCCCCCTTCTCCCAGTCTGTTCCTGCCAGAAACTTAGCAACCAGCACGAACGGCTTTCTGCAGGCAGCCTAGTTTGCATTTAATTAGTTCTGTGATATCCTAAACTTCTTTCAACCTCCGCCCCCAGAACATCGCTGTAGAAATCCTCACTCCGGGAATGGCATGATGGAGTTGTCAAAAACCCAGCATCTGTGCCAGGAAGCATTTAGAGCACTTGGATTCCTGAATCGGGACATGTCTTGCCTGGAATAAACTCTGCTACCAGGAAAATGAAGCAATGTAACACTCTGCAGAGGAACAAAGATAGGAAATCTTAACCCTGTTTCATAAGCTGGGACCAATGAGACACAGATAGGAAGCTCCCTGCTCTCAGAGCCTCTGCCTCGTGTATCAGTAGCAACACCAGAACAGGCGCCTGCTCTCCCCTGCTGGGAGGAGACAAGGGTTTTCCAAGGTGAGGAGGAATCTTGTGGGACAAGCAGTCCTAATTCCTAGCATCTTCTTTTCACAGCCATGCATCCCTGTGCCAGGTGTGAGTAGGACTTTGTAAGTCTCATTGCAACAGGGCTTATATACTCATGGATCACCTTAGACACTCAGTCCAAGGGCACTGAACAGAAAAGGCAGAGTAACATAACACTGAAAGGAACGAGTTTGCATGGACAAGTATGATAAAGCCTTTTGGGCATCCTATATTTTGGCAAATGAGACAGCTTAGGACCTTGATCAATAAAGCCCCCTGCCTCACCTTGCAGAAAACACCACCTCCAGCTCCGTGCAATTCCCATCAGCTCCACCAACTCAACTATCCCAGACCTGGGCCCTGCCTCCAAGGCTTCTGCTTGGACACTGCACCAGAAGTTACTGGAAATGGCAATGCAATCAGCATGTGGCTGAATCAAGCTGGCTGCTAGGGATCCTTATCCTTTCTATTTTCCCTCTTCAGACCTGAATTTCCACCCACAGATCAATCATTCCCACTCCTCTCTCCTCCAAGACAACAGGGGATTCCAAGACAGTGTCAACCCCCGTGACTATCGGAGGTAGCTAATGAGATAGTCATCATTTCTCCCCTAAGCAAAGCTTCCTTTTTCTGGCCGTTTACCCCTAACCCATCGCTAATAAGTGCCAGCCATAAGAAAGCTTCTCACAGTTGCCTCCATTTCTGCTAGCCACAGCAAACCTGAAAGCTGGAAAGCTAGAAAGCAAGCAGAGCTAAAGCAGGCATCAATATTTTTAATCACTCCATCAGCCTGCTAACCCTCTTTGATGCTTCAGCCAGGCTTACAGTTGGCAAAAGCGTTGCTGAAAACAGTACCAATACGTACAGACAGGTCTTTTTTCAGTATGTGACCAGTGCAACGGAGCTTCTTTCTCTGGTCACTCACAACCTCTCCGCAGGGGAGGCAGCCGCGTTCACCACCAGGACTCTGCAAATTAAAGCACAGGGAGCATTCGCCTCGTTCGACAGTTCCTCCCTCTCTTCCACCCCCTGCCACTCTGCTGCTGTTAAACTCACTGCTGCTTCAGCTGCTTTATCATCTCCTTTGCTTTCTGATCTGACACCAGCCTGCCATGCAGCTGATCAAAGGCAGAAACCAGAGTGCAGCCAGTCTGAGCAGCCCCAGAATTCAAACAAACACGTCACTTCCCATCTCTATATGTTAGACAACTTCACTTCTTTCTGTTACTGCCTCTTTTAATCTCTCCCTTCACACATACACACACCCCTTTGCATTCTCTTCATCCTCTACATTCATTTCCCGTGCCCACATGCTGTCACCTTTCCCTCTTCTTTCCTTGATTTTTCCCATCACTTTTCCTCCTTTTCCCCTTGCTTCTAAAGTCCTTCTGTCTTCATAAGTGCTTTCATTCTTTCCTTCTCTCTCTTCCTACTCTTTCTGGGTTTTTCACACCAATTTACTTGATTGCTTCAGCTTCTGTCTATTCCTCACTTTTTTTGGAGCCTCTACATTGTTTCACAGGTGTGGAAGTAAGGTCCTAGGAGTATTGTTTCCTTCAAAGCCATGAGTATATTATTATTAGTATCAGTATTATCTTGTAATAGATTGTTAGTATTGATATGTCCCTTAAATCAGTAAATGACCTCCTACCATTAAGTCTTTTGGGGATCAGAAGCCTCTCGTCACTTAAGAGCCAGCGTAGGGAAGAAAGAAATTCAGAGGTCCATTCCTGCAAGCAAGCAAGGAAAGTAAGAAGGGAAGGAAAGGAGGGAGAAAGGGAAGAAATAAAAAGAAATGAGAAAAGAAAAAAGATATTTGGTCTTTTGGGAAGGGTAGGGATGGCAAGCAGTAAATACAAACAGTTAAAACAGAAAATTTCTCATGTAACATTGTTGAATTCCATTTTAACTTAATCCTTAAGTAACTCCTACATCTCAGGCTGAACTAGCAATCCTTGGAATCTCTCTGGTAATTATCTCCATCACCTGGACAGGGCTACAAATTAGTCCTAATTCTGGATTTGGGCCCACGTTTCAGTATTTCAGTCTGCAACCAGCTATTACTCAAATTGGGAAGGAGACCAGTTCAGGGCTGTTTAGGCTAGGAAATGAATGCTGAGTCTGACACCTTATGGCAAGACCAGGCTTTTGTCCCTGATGATAGGCAGACCACATTCATGAGAGAAAGGCATAGGAATCGCATGTGAGACAAGTGAGATAATTTTGTCTCCACTTCCCTGTCCATTAGGGCTCAGCTGATGCTTCAAGAGTTGGAAATGATGTTCCAAAGCTCAAACTAATCTGCAAAATTTGTATTGAGATCTGAACATCTCTGAGGTCTTCAAGCAGGCATTTTCGTCTACACGCAGCTTGATTAAAGTATTCCTGAATTCAATTAATTCAAATATAATGGGATTATTTCACAACATGCAATCTGATTTTTTTTTTTGGTTACAGTAAAGTGAGTGGTGATTACAGGGCTTATACAGCAGGCCTTGCCATTCCACTGGAATCAAAAAGTGACATTAAATTAGGTCAATTTAGCAGAATTTCTTGGGGGAAGCTAAGAGTAGGGGAAAATATCTCTGTTTTTTCTTCATAAGATTATTTTTCATTAGATAATTCTAGAAAATGTATTCCATGGTGTATTATGTAACAAAAGAAGAACCGGTTTAAATCAAAAAGACTTCGTTTTCATAAAAATAAAATACACATAGAATCAAGTGTTACATACACACACACACACAAAAATAATTTTCTGCAGAATATTCCCTAATAGAAAATATCTTTCAAAAAGTAGGGCTTTAATTCCAGTTGCATATCAAACCCATATTTCAAAAATCTGAATCCTGTGTGCCGAGGATCATGTGTTTTATTTTGCTACATGCTGCTTCTGGGAAGGATGACCAGCACCAAGGGCAGGCACAGGGTTGGCAGTGGGCACCCACCTGTGTGATACAGCTACATACAGTCTGGAAATGGCTTCCAACACACTGACGGTCCATGGAGCATGTTTTGAAAGTCTGCCATCCATCTCACTCCCCCACTTTGGTGAAATGAAATGGTTTCTCTCCACAGGATCCAGCAAGGAAACTTCCACTTCTCTCTGTAACTTTGGCCCGGGCCCCAACCAAATGGCCATCTCAGAGCTTTCCTAGCCATTGCAGTCCCAGAGATGAACAACCATCTCAGTTCTTAAACATCAAATTCTCTTGCTTCAAATCCATTAAGCAATTTTATTTACAAAGTCTTTCTATATCAGCAGCCAAGTTAGTTCATTTTTGCAACCAAAACCCGCCCCCTATTCATCTGCAGATACTCCCACATGAACATACTCTAAAATTTATCCTTGTCCATCACATTGGGGTACCTTAGCTTGTGGGTGCTCCTTTTGAACCTTCCAACATTTCCAATTGAAGGTGTCTCATGTGCCATGGGACGCATTAAAAAAAACACCTAAAATAAAAGAATTCACAGTCTATGGTCCCTAAATCCCAAGTTCTCAGCTTAATAATACATTTTCAGCTGTGCAGTTCCAACATTCATAACTAGTGCTGAGAAAATAATTTGCAGACAGTAATTTGCTGAAAGAATTTAGGCCCTTTCTCTGCTCGCAGATGGTCCCTGAGCAAAATCAAAATTTCCTCGAATGTACTCATTATTTGAAAATACTCAACACATTTTTGGCAGAGCTTTTTTTTTTCCCCCTTAAAAAAACAACAAACCCTTGCAGATTGATCACAAAAGCATTGCTTGTGTATTCCATGGTTAGTATTCTAGCCGTGAGCTGCTGGTTTGTTGTGATTAATCATAGGTTCATAGTATGGTTTCCATTCCCCCACTGGAGGGAAAACAAAACCCCTGTAATTCTTACAGTCAGGTGCAGGACTAGAAAAAACCCTGGGGCTTTGATTTCCCTTGGGAAAAAGGAGCAGGTAAATTAGACTAGGGAATTTTAACCCTTTTAGTCTCCGGTTCTCTCAGGTTTTCCCAGGTCTTTCATAGTACCTACAGTTTCAGTTTCACATGGACTCTGTACAACGTCTTGCAGTGGTGCAGCAGGGCCATGTATCTGGGAGTGTGCATTCTAATGGGACACCACCATGAACAACACTTCCTTGCAGTCCCGGGCCCCATGCAGTGAAACCAGCTCACCACAGACTGGGGTAAGAAAGCACCCCTGGCAGATGAAGAAGTTGCAGAATGCTGCACTGGAAGCGCATGAGGTATGGGATGAGGTGGAGGGAGCTCAAGGATGGTGGTGGGCAGAGGAGTCTTCTTCAAATCTGTGAGACCCGACAGGCCTGTTTTTTTAAAGAATCATTCCAGAGGACAAATAAATAATGCTTCAAAAATTGATTGATAAGCTGGGTCCATCATTTAAATTCCCTTTTCTCCTTGCATGTGAAGGAACTACATGAAAGGGAAGAACTTACTGCATTTAACTGCATTCCTACCAAGGCCTGGGAAGAGGAACGCTGTTTGCTTACAGGCTTGTTAAGGCTACGGTAGACTCAGCAACTTCTTACTCTGTCCTCATGTCCTGTTCACCCACTCCTGCTAGCTTTGGGTTGTCCTGCTCAGCTCCTCTAGCCAGGACACTAGAATTTATCTAGGGCTGGGTACAAGCAGGTGTCCTAGAGCTGAAAAGATGAAGCCACAACCTGGTACAAATCCACTAAGCCATCACTTCATCCATCAATCACTCTCTTTCTCTGCTAACGTGTGCTACTGATGCAAGTAGAGACAGAATTGTGCCATTCTTTGCAGCTGCTTCAGGGAAGAATCACATTTACATTACTAAATGCAGCTTTCCAGCAAAACCACAGAGTGAAGTCAGAAGACAGCCTTTGATAAGGAAGAAAGAGACTTTAAAACAAATAACCCACATTCACTAACATGTATTCAAATACAGACAAGAAGAACAGTGGTTAAAAAAAACCCAACAAAACCCCTGACACTTCTGCTTCAAGAAGTGTGTGGTTTTTATTTTGGCTGTTACCTTTCCTTTTGATAGTCTCTTCTGAATCACTTCTCAAACAGACGTTTCTCCGCTTCCTTTCCATATACTCCATGGTGTTGAGGGACCCTCTGTCTTGCAGATGTATACTGTGCCATCCTACCCCAAGCAATGACCAGCTGTAAAGGTGTGAAAGGCTTTTCCGTTCCTGGAAGGCATTCTGTGTCCACAGTGCAGCCCTTGCAAGAGGTCTCAAATTTGACTTACATCAAGAAGACAGGACCAGAGATGCCTGCCTTGCTGCCATGTACAGAGAACTATGACAACTTATAAATGTTTTGAGGAAAAAGAAAAGAAGTTTTTAAAGGGAATTACATTTGTATTTAAATTAATTTAGTATATGAGAGATTCTGTTTATTAATCATATATAGGAAAACACCTCACAAAGCCTTTGGGAAAACTAAGGTGCACTATAAGAGCCTAGCTAAATATTTGGTATATATAGCCTCTACATTTTCAATACGACACTAGATTTATTTTTAATTGTGTGACAGGATGGTAGAAGCTGAGGAGTTTCAGCAGATGGAATTGAGTAGCTGCAGCTAGCTTCAAACAGGAAAGAAAGGATTTAATGACATTTACAGCAACAAAAAAGCAGCAGCAAACTAGTTGTTGTAGATGACATCCATAGGTTTCAGAATTAGCCCTTTATTAGAGTAGGTGATGAGATTCATACCATTCAGAACTACTGTTTTTGAGCTGTATTCTGGAAAACACTGTGTAGTTGACCCTGGCTGAATGTTAGATGTCCACCAAAGCTGCTCTATCACTCCCCTCCTCAACTGCACAGGGTAGAGAAAATATAGTGGAAGGCTCATGGGTTGAGATAAGGACAGGGAGAGATCATTCAGCAATTATTGTCATGGGGAAAACAGACTCAACTTGGGGAAATAAGTTTTATTACCAGTCGAATCAGAGTAGGATAATGAGAATAAACCCAAATCTTAAAAACACCTTTCCCTCACACCCCGCCCCCCCTCCCCTCCCCACCTTCTTTCTGAGTTTAACAACACCCACAGCTCCTCAGGTCCTGCCAGGAGCATGCTCCAGTGTGGTCTTCCCACAGGGTCACAGCCTCCTTCAAGCATCCACCTGCTCTGGCATAGGGTCTCCACAGGCTGCAGGGGGGCAGTCTGTTTCACTATGGCCTTCACCACAGGCTGCAAGTGAATCTTTGCTCTGGTGCCTGGAGCACCTCCCCCACCTCCTTCTTCAATAGCCTTGATGTTTGCAGAGTTGTTTCTCTCCATATTCTTACTTTTCTCTTTGGCTGCAGTTGCCCTTTTTTTTTGTCCCTTCTTAAATATGTTATCACAGTGATGCTACCACCATCATTATTGGCTTGGCCTTGGCCAGTGGTGGGTCCATCTTGGAGCTGGCTGGCATTGGCTCTTTCAGACATGGTGGAAGATTCTAGAAACTTCTCACAGAAACCACCTCTGTATCCCCCCCCCCCATTACTAAAACCTTGCCACACACTTGAACAGAGAGTTATTCTCAATTTATATTCTGATAGTTGTTTCTAGCTTTTTTGTGGCAGAAAAAGTCTTTAAAAAATGGAACTGAAACAAAGAACAATTCACAGGCAGGAGGTCAATTCTGTGGCAACTTCCATGGCAATGGAGACAAAAAATTAAAACACTAGGTGCTTTTATAAAAAGTAACTTTTTCATGGATAGAACATTTTCTCTCTATTATAAAATTAAAAAATAAGAAAATTCCTTGATCAGAAAGCAGAGACTGAATCACTCCAACCTTAGGATGCTTGACATATGGTCAAAATCTCAGTCCAATCTTAGCAGTTCATTCCACCCCTAACAACATTCACCACAGACCTCTCTCCACCAAGCATCAGAGTGTCTCGATTTCAGACCCAGATACAAATTCTTTAACTTGTTAAAAAGTCTCACCTGTTAGGAAGTCAAAAGAGGATGCCTTTCGAATCAAGAGAGTAAAAAAAAAAACCCAACACAACTTCATTAGCCAGTCTTTCCTGTTATTTAAGCTCAAGGTTTATGCCAGACAGTACATGATATTCTAAGGGTAGAGTGATATAGCAAACCCAGGCTTTATTAAGGTCCGGGTGTATATGATTTACTTTTCATTAGATTTTGTTAGCAGCTAAATAGTAATTCAGACAAGAGTTCTAGCTGTGCTTAATATTTTAGTCTTACAACAGAATAATATCTCCAGCATCATTAAAAACAAACATTCAGATGGGAACAAATTAACTTATCTTGATTCAGCCAGCTGCAAAGACCTCCTTTCTATTACTGTCATTTCAGAAAAATGATGTCAGCCATTTCCAAATCACCTCTTAAAAATACATGACTTTTGCATCAAGCCTGGAAGGCTATAATATTCAGGCCCTTCCACTCCAGTAAGGGACTCACTCCTCAATGCCCTTGTGTTTTCACAGTGATCCAAGAAGCCACTGTCATACTTTTATAGACCACCTAAAACTGCACAAAGCAACCTGCCCAGAAACATTCAGAGCTCCAGGTCTTACCGAACAGCTTCCAGAGAAGGGTGTTTACCCCTGCAAATACATCAGGGCATAAAATAACAAGGAATGTGGTCATTTTGTTCCTGGGTGATCAAATCCTTTATTTTCCTTTGCATACTGGATTGTGCCTTGGTAACGAGCCACCTCCAGCTCCAGGCAATGCAAGGAAAGCTGCAGAAAGTAACAGTAAAACCCTCACTTCCTGCCTGCGACCGGCTTCTGTGTTAAAAGCTGGAGTAATCTCTCCTCTGCTTTCCACTTAGAGTTTCTCTGATGCTTTCTGGCTAAACAAGAACAAGCCTTATTTATTCTTAGAAAAGTTGCTGGGTCACTCATAAGCCCAAATTTAAGTTCTGGTGGAATAGGCATTTCTGCAAGCTGCATCTGAAAACTGCCCACTCTCAAATCCCACTTCCTATCCCAAAGCACTTTAAGAAAGTTTGGATACATGTCTGAACTTTTCAGCTTGATGTAGTCTCTCTCTGTGACTCATAGAAATGTTTCCATGAATATTTAATTATTTTTTTTAAGTTCCAAAAGGAAAAAAAGGCTTAAA
>NW_010171110.1:28522-64920 GCF_000695765.1 Mesitornis unicolor | reverse complement strand
AGGGAAAGAAAAAGACTCAAACAAATACCATAGCTGCCAACATCTTGTGACAGAAAGTCAATAGCTTTTAAATCTGCATAAAATTACATACATTTCCATGAAATTACCTGCATTTGCATATAGTGATGCTTGATGCTACAAGGGACTTGCAGCTCCTCCCCAAGACTCACCAAATCCTGGCTTGTCCAACCAGCCCAGCAGCTCATTAATTCTGCCATCCTTGAGCTCTGAGACACTGGGAAAATCCATGACGGAGTTGCTGGGCATTTTCATAGCCCAGTGGAAGCTTCTGTCTGATCAGGTACATGGGCCAGCAGCTTCTGCAAGTCTCCCTGGGATGTCTCTCCCTTTCCCCTTCCCCATCTCTTCCTCTTCTCTGTGACAGTCCCAGGAGGAGACTGGGGAGGGCAACTTCTAGCAGGTAGAAGAAAGTTTGTCCTTCTTCCTGTCCCTGTTCCTCTCCACATGCAACGAGGAGACAGTGCTCATAGCATCACCAGCTAGGTGCCGGCTCCAGTCTTTGGGAGCATCAGGGATCCCCCTTAGCTCCTCACAAGCTAAGGCAAGGCAACCCACTGGTGCCTTGTGCAACATCAGGGGTTGGGGAAGGAGCGAAATAGGGTCTGGTGGCTAAAATGACCAGCCCCAGGTATTTCTGAAGTGCACAGAAGGGGAAAAGGCTGGCCCAGAGATGGGGAGTGTCTGAAACTGTAACTGAGAGCAGTTTGAAAAGGCACAGACAATACTGGCTTTTATCCCCAGGCAGAAGTGTCTCTAGAGTATCACAAAGACAGGGGAACCCCAGATACAAATAATCTGATTGAAGGACTGCCATCACAAAGCATTTAAGCACAGCATTTCCCAGCTGCTGTGACAGCTGCCATACCTTCCTGTCCCCCCGGCCCTGCGCTGCTCCTCTCAGTTGTGTCAGCACAGCCATTTTGGTGAAGCAAGCCCAGGAACCCCAGTTCACATTGTGGCCTCCACACTGGGGGAGCCACCAAGGCTATGGGCACAGTGTGCTGGGAGGCAGGTGGTTCCAGAAAATTTAGTAAAACTGGAAATTGCAACCTTAGAGACAGCCGGAGCCTGGGGTTAGACAGGGTATGTTGTTTTTCACCACCTAACAAAGACCAAGGATATGTTTGATGAGCAATTCCTTTCTGCAGCAGTCTTGGATTGTGTTTCTAGCAAATAAGATATAGAGACTATCCTGCTGGCTGGACAAACAGCTGGAGGATCATGGAATAACCTATCCCCTGACCACCAAGCATCCTGAACAGACAGCTTCTTCCACAGTCCTTCCTCAGGTTAGGGAGAAAGCAGAACATGAGGAGCTGAGGTTTTTTTTTTTCCTTCCTCCCTTCTCATTGCCGTCCCTCAGCCCAACAGCCAAAGGGACTCTCTGATAGGCTTAGGTTTCCCCTGGTGACATTTGCACACTGAAACCAGAACCCAAACCCACCAGCCCCCTTTCACAGAGGCCACGAGACAGGATAGTAATGAGTTGGATCAACATGGGGAGTGCTTTGTATCCCACCCCCAGGCCCTGGCCTCCCTGTGTGTAACTGCTTTTGAAATATATTTGGTAACACACCGAATGTATTTAAAGGGATTGTGGAACTGGCCAATTTTCATGCTAATTAAAGTGCAGGAGATGGAAGTGAGCTGTTTGAAATACATTACAGCACCGAGGAAAACATATTGTGCACTATCTCATATTTTTCAAGAGCCCATATTCAAATCCACTTTCAATCTGTGTGCGCTGTGCTTCTGCTGCTGTCTGCGTTACCAATCCACAGGCAGCATCCTTGGTCCTGCCCCTGTGCTGGCCCAGCCTTCGGCATGGGATGGACCTGGATGCAGAGCCCGTCCCTGGGGACAGAGATAACTAGGTCAGTGGTTTGGAAGGAGCTGGAACGCCAAGCTCCCGCATGGGGGGCGGCGGCAAGGGAGAATATTGCTAATCTCCACAGACAGCATAGCCAAAGGGGACAATATTCATATTTCCCACAGTGGATGCTTGCAGAGGAGAGCCCTGCCTCGCAATGGTGTTTCTCTTGCAAGGGTGGGGGGGGGGATAGCGTGAGGTTCAGTTAAGTGTCTGAGGGAAGGGAAATCACACACGGAAGGGCATTTGCAGAGTGTGTGAGCTTTCTTCACCTCCCTCCCTGGACAACGAGTTGGCCAGCTCACACCCTGTCCCAGGTAGACAAGAGCTACACTGGCACCTCTGAGCAAGGGTCATAGGTGTAGCTTTGACCTGGATTTCAGCCACTCGGGCTGCATGAGCTGCTTATCAAATACAGAGCAATTTGCTTACCTGGCAGCTCTGTTGAGACCAATTGCTTTGTCCTATTTGCCCAGATAAGTTTAGAAACCCATTTCTCTTTGGGACATTAAATGCTGCCCCTTTTTTATACACAGGTCCTTCCTCTACAGGAAGAGACCCTTTTAGAGAGCACATTCATCTGTATGAGCTAATCTTGGTGTCTGGCGAGAAAAATCTGTATGTAAATTGATGGGAACTACCTTGTGTACTTCCCAAGGTAGTAGTGCTTGTCCAACAGCCCTCCAGTTCATCTCTGTATGTATCTTTGCCTCCATGCAGATGGTGGCTGGCAGAGATGAGCTTTCTAGGCACACCCTCCCATTCCCCCAGGAAGACTGCAGAAAGAAGGGTCTATTTCTATGTAGAAACACCATAGCTATAGGACTCTTGTCTATGCGTGATTGATTGTATGTAGGAATTACTTGGCTGTTTTCCTTCTGTTTTCATCTCTTTACCCTCTCTCGCTGTCCTTTGAATACAGGGGCTGCAAGCATATTTGTCCCTGGGGCTGGGAGCTACCAGGCTGCACTGTCAAGTGCTGAGCAGTATTTCTTCACCCTCTGGAGGAAATCTGCTTCTTTAAATATTTGTCTGACTCCCTGACAGCTTTCTGATAGAACATCCACTCCGCTGTTTACAGTAGCATTCAGTGGAAGAAGACATCTCTATCAGGGCACCCTCTCCTTTGCAAGCAAAGCCCTATTCCCAGCTGGCAACAGATCTTCCTTCCCTGTTTCAGTTCCTACCTGAGTTTTGTCTCCTGTGTGGGCCTCATTTCCCAAGTCAGAGTTCAGACAGACAGCTACCCGGGGGCTAGTAGGTTTGCTAGTCAGATTGCAAAGGTTAGGCAGCAGCAGATGAGACAGTAGAAAAGAGAGAGGTTCTTCCCACTTCAGTTCCACCAAAGGACAGAGGTGTGGAATAACAGCAAAAAGAACTAATCCCTGTTCTTCTGAAATAAAGGCAAGCGTCTCTCTTAAATGTTAATTAATGTATGGTGGGCTGGGAGGAAGATAGGATTTATCTAGCATATCTGGGAACACCAAGCAATCCCAGGGATCACGTGGATTTGGAAGTGGCTGCAGCTCTTAGGAGGCAGCTGAAGTAAGCCAAGATGACATGTGGGAGTAGGGAAATTAGCCAGCCCTGCCTGATGGTGTTTCAGCTTTCTGGTGTCAGGTCCAGCTGAAGTTCTTGCCTTTGAAGAGAAGCCATCACCAGTCCATTAGATCAGTTTCTGACTTCGCTCTATCAAGACAATGTGGCTGACTGGTCAGTGCAGTAACAAATTTAAGGACAGATGTCTGAATTAAGCCATCCCTAAAGTGTCTCTGAAAGAATAGCCTTGTTTCATGAGCCTGCAGTAGACTAAGCTTTTTAATAAAAACAATATCTAGATTGCCTTTCTGACACTGGAAATCACTGAGTGCTTAAACTCTGCTCTGCCAGTGCCTGGCAGTTTACAGCACGAGTGGTAAATAGGAGTGCTTGCAGGAAAGAAGGGTTGATTAATAGATGATTCCCGCTGGAGTACAGAGCAGAATGTAGCAGGGTTGACAGGGACAGCCCGTGCATCACGTTCACTTTGAAGTCAGTAGTTTGGTGCTGCCAAGATTTCGTCTGCAGTGCCTTCTTCATGTAGAGGAGAGCAGGACTTTTGCTGATGCTGGTGGTATTCTGTTGGTATTCATAAACAGAGGGTCGTGAAGAACCATCTACATATGGTAAACTCAGCAGCTTACAAGATCCTCCATGTTCCAAAGATGATGAGAAAGTATGAAGTCTCAGGAACCTCAAGACAGCTTTTCCCAGGTCTTCATGTTCTTTACGATGCTCAGATTAGGAGCATAAATAGTTTTGCCTCAAAAAGCTGTCTATTTGGCAGAACCATTGATACTTATGTTCAGAGGCAGCACTGTGCGCTGTCACCCAAAGGCGGGCAGGAGGGAGGGAGAGATGCTCTCCTACAGGATTTCTGGAAGGCACTGCCATTGTTCAGAGTGCAAGTGGGCTGAGGAGCTTAACAGATGGCTGTAGTGAGACACGGACTCTACAGATGGTGAATTCATTCCCTCCGAGATCAGTGGTGGGCTGGATGACAGCCCAATATGGTTGCAAACTCCAAAAGCCTGTATTACCCCCCCTACACCCTGTTATCATGACATTTTCCTCTTTGGAGAAGACAAAGAGATTTCAAGAGTCAGACACAGACACATACATGGATAGGGAGAAACCAGAGAAAATGGCAGATGGCATAGAAACAGGTATGCATCCCTCTGAGAGGCTGTCAGCATGGGAAGAGAGGGCAGAGCAGTTATTGCTCACTAGCTTCCTTTGTGGACATCCCTTCCAGTTCATGGTCATCAACAGGATGGAACATCTTGGTTTTCAAACCTAACCTTCATAAATGTCGGATCCCAGTAAGGAAAATCACTGAGGATGGCATCTCTGAGAAAATCTCCCAAGAGAAGAAGGATTTTTTTCTTTGAGACCATGGTCACATTTTTAAACACTGGCCAATACTGGTTAGAATTATCTTCTGGCTGGACTTAACCAGCAACCAGCTGTTAAAAGGCTGGAAGCCTTTTCCAGACTTGATGAAATCAGTGGAATTAGACAGCAAATTACTTCCTGCTGTGAGCAGCCTCAGATTTGAATGGATCTCCACTTTATCCTTCCAATACTGAAACAAAACATCAAATTTCCCATCAAATAAGCAGTTTATCAAGTTTTATCAAGGGAAATCAGTTGGTTTCTTAGCTTTTTTATAGTCAAAATATGAAAGTATTTCAAGCCAGAAATATCATATCAGAGAGTTTAAATTCTTTCAAACATGATTTTCTTTTTGCAAACAGGTCATTTTTTGAAGCCAGTTCTCCTCCAGGTAATATTTCAGAAATGCAACACTACAAGATGCCATTGAGTCCAGGGTTTAGGAAACAACATTCTCATTCATTTCAGGGTGATCTTGGGCTATTTAATGACGGTGATGGATAATACCAGGAAGCTATTTGGAAATGCTGGGCTTGGATGCAGTTCCAGGTTCCAAAGCAAACACGTAGCTTGGAGAATTATCTCAGCAGTTAGCATCCATTGACTCATAGAAAACCTGACTCATAGTCATTCATGTTAAATGGTATCTGCAAAAGTTCCTGTTATTTCTGAGTCTCCCTATAAGCTTATAAGTTGGTACCCACAGGGGCTAATGTCATACTATCTCAGGAACATGCTTAACTTCAGGAGGCTGGTATTCAGCAAAACACCAAAGTTTGGTGAAGGTCTGGATTAGAACGCAACTTCTGACAGCTCCTCTGCTCACAGTCCTAGGGCTTGCAGGCTGAGAAACACAGCCCTTGAAATTCACATGCTTCTAGTTTAACAGAGTGTCTGCAAGGAAGTTTCACAAAAGCAGCTATTCCAAAAGACACTGCTGCTAGCTCTCATGGCAGAATAGATTTTGTGATTCAGCATTCAACACCTTCTCTGGAAGCTCTGAAGCAACTCTAGAAATAGTCCCTTTCCAAAAAGAAAAAGGAAAAAGAGAAAGAAAAGGGAAAAAAAGGCAAGAAGGCATTTGAAGCATGCAAGTAACTTGTAGATCTGAAAAAAATACAGAGGCTATGTCTTGCTGAGTATAAACTTGCTGGTACAAAGATCTTAGTCTAAGGCTGATGGAAAAGCCCCTTGTGTTACATTGCTTCCTTGCATTAAAGTGGTATTAGGACACCTTGCAGGATCAAACACAATATGAATGGTAAATCCTAGAGCTACATATATAAGTATGGAAATACTACACTGGTAATATTGTTCCCAAGATGCAATATTTTGGGGAGAAATGCCAATCTGGCATCGCAAGTTGATTCCTAGATATTCTGGGATTATTCCAGGGGTATTACTTTTAGCTTGGTCTCCCAAGTCTGCTAAATACTTCCGAATATGAAAATCATAGCACCATGATGTTAAGATGCTAAAACCAGGTGAAGAGAGAGCAGGACGGGCAACTTTGAAGCAGGCATTTCCCCAGTCATGCTCCTTTACCCTCTCCTAGCCCTTTTGTTCCAGGGGATTTCCCACCACTTTCCAACATTCATCTCTAGGCAGCCAAGCACTGGAGCTGCTGCAGTCAGGAGTGCTGTTGTACAGCCACTAGCCCTTTGCTCTTCTCAGGGAAGGTCCTCCTCCCAGAGGACTGCTTCATTTATTTCATTTGTCTCCTTTCCATCTCCCAACCTCTTCTCAGGGGAATACAACCCAGACAGATAAGCTAATGAGACAATTAGCTCTCCACTTCCTGATTGAAGGGCCCTTTATTTCCCTAACCAGCCAAGCCAATTCTCAACATCATGAGTGCTTGACTTTATTTCTGCAATGTGATTCATCTTCCCTTTTGCTCATATATAAACTTAACATAAAAGAATATTATTAATGTTGCCAAGTCAAGCACTTGCTTGTTAGCAAACACTTAGACCTAAGCCTGTTTGTAGAACCTTAATTCACCCTCTTCTTTTTCCCTCCTTCCCACAGTTTACCTTGCATATATATTTTACTATGGCCTTTAATAACCCTATCCTATAGCTGCGTGCAGAGACCCCATTCTGGACTCAGCAAACAGACTGGGCAATGTTGTATGAGGACCCATGAGCTGGTCACTATTTTATTTTTCAGTTACATACTGGATTGCCTCGCAGCTTTACTTGCCACCTACCTCCTATTGCATGTCTTCAAAACAGATTATTGCAATGCAGCATACAAAGATTTGGTACAGCCAGAGTACAGGACTCATAATGAAATGTAACCCAGCACACCAAAATCGCATCTGAAAACCCAGTGTCTGCTGGAAGTATTCAGTGCAAACTCTGGCAGAAGTGCAAGACAGAGGTCTGAGACAAATTTAAGAATTTCTGCAGTTTCACCTCAGCCCAAAGACCCTACTTCCCAGGTGATCAGACAGCAGCCCTTATACTTCACCTCCACCTTCTTCTACTTTCAGGCTGGTACAGAGAGGAGATGTCTCAGTGAACTGCTCAGGAAGGACTGCTCTGTGTGCACGCTGACTCACAGGGGATGCAGAGGTGCCCTGCTCCTCCTATGACCCTGAAAGACAAGCAGCTTTTCAGAGCCCTACTTACCTGACATGCAGAGCCAAGGCAGTTGGCTTGATTTGGTCTCCTCCCTATGACATGAAATGCAACAGTGGAGTTAAGATACCAGCAGAATTTGCTCAGTAGCAGCACAGGGTCGCTTTTTCCTATTCTTATGCCCTTGTCACCCACTCCCACTGAGCTGTATAACCAGTTGTGACCACATCACACAGTACTGTGGAAGTCACAGTCAGCAGAGTATTAGCCATTTATTGGCACCCTACCCAACAGGTTGGCACCAAAGGGCTGTTTTAATTGCTGTTGTTTCTGTACTGAGTGGAAAAGACAGAAATGGCAGATTAGCTATGTCTGAAGAATCACTGTTAACTGATGGGTCAATGTTCAATGTTGGTGGCTGACCTGATCCTTCAAGCCCATGAGATACTTCCCAGTGTTATATGACCTGTGCTCTATTCAACACTTCCTATTGCATGCTTCAGCATTTAAGCTGTCATATCTCTGTTTTGATTTCTCAATAGACTGTCTCCCCAGATCCCAGCAAGAGCTTGCAGCATGGCTTCAGAGACACATCTGCCTAAAAGCATCCATGTCCTCTTCCCTTTTGCATGCAGTTGCTTGTAAGGATGGAAACCAATGTCAGAGTTCCCACTAGATTAATCTTTTACTTAATCAAATACAAAATGGGACCCAAATCCAGGATAACCTAAATACTATATATTATTTTGGCTCCATCCTTCTTTCTTGCTCCTGGCTCCCTTAGCTGTTCCTGAGAACTCGCAAATGTTCTGCTGCAAGACAAAGAATAGATCTCCTACACACCCACACAGAACAAGATAACTGTCAGATTTATGATACATCAGTCTATTCAGACATACCAGCATTCCAGCATTTTTGCCTAAAAAAAAAATATCTGTTGAGGCAAAATTTGAAGGCTTTGTGCATTTATCCAGAACTTACAAGTGTGTGAACAGTTAAAGAGCACTCACAGGTTGGCAGTTCATGCACCCTAGCCCTAGCAACTCATGGAAGAAGGCTCAATGTGAAGTACATTTGCATCGTTTCCACTTGGGATCTCCCGGTCAGGTATGTAGCAAGCCTAGTGACTGCACCACTGAACCTCTCTACTTTAAATGCATGCTTAGTATATTAACTCTCTTCAGCATTGCAGAAAGATGCAGATGGACTTCCATTGCAAAGCTTCCAAGAACGGGTAACTCATAATTGTGCAGCACTTTAAACACTTGATTTTAAAGACCTAAAGGGATGGAAAAGAGGTCTCGGATTCATAAAAGTACAGTACATTTGCAGATAGATTCAGTGGCCTCTGCCCAACCAGGATTACAGGGAATAAAGACTAAAAGGTTGAAGAAACAGCTAGATGGTTTTGAAGAAACACTCTGCTCTCTTCCACTGTTTGACAGATGCAGCACAGCAAACAGTTAAGGCTTTTCCCTTGCTACACTGCAGCAAAAATGAGAGATTTAAATAGACTGAAAATGTAAATCCAACATTTACTCCATAGACAGAGTGAGGCAGAGCAGAGGGGAGGGGAGTGAGGGAGGATAGATGATCATTGGATGTGTGAGAAGAGAGATGCATCACATAGTATATATTTTATATGTATTAATATTCATACCAGTTCTTTCCTTTCTCCCTCCAGGCTCTGTCTGCTGCTTCAGTTCATCCATCCAGCTTCAAGAGGGAGATGGATCTTTCAGCCCTTTCCTGCAACTCTGAGCTAGAATCTAAGTGTCAAAGTAGCACATGATTCCCTTCTTGGGAACATTGCAGGGAGATGTTGTAGGGACATATACAGTCACAGATCTTCCTAAGAGAAAGCAAAGCTTGCAAGATGGGTTGTCCTATGCTCCCTGGGAAGTCCAGAGGTATCCTTGACATTTAGGAAGAGGAAGCATGGAGAGTGACACAAGTTCTTCCTGAGTCCAGAGCGAGCATCACTGCTTTTATGGATGCACATAGCTTTAAGAACAGTTGTCCCATATCTGAAGGTCTGGAACAACGCATGGGGCAGAGTCAACATGTGCAAAGTCTTCAGATGTGGAACTGGAGAACGGAGATAACTGTACCTTTGTGGTCTGTGATTGTGGAGTGGTGGTAGTCACGTCCTGTAAAAAGACAGTATTGCCTTACATTGCTCTGGAAACAAGGAAAGCCCTGGTGTTGAGTCAGGTGTCTGGGATGCTTGGTTGGGTCTAAAAAGATATCCAGCCTACATGCAACAGCATCAAGATAATATATAGGTGATAGTGCATGAGAAGAGAGCTTCAATTTGCTGAAAAGAAGATGAGGCTGAAGATGATTATGCTTAAAGGCTGCTGCAGTATGTTTATTCCAACGCTATTGAAGGTTGTCATGAAAAAAAAACCATTTTCTGAACCAGGCTTGGAAAAGAGACAGTAGCAGTCCTGGAACACTGATGTTTCCCTCAAGACTCAGGTGCTTAAAACTAAGAAAACTTGATGGCAATGCGTAAAAAGCATTATGTGCCCCAAACAAGAATCACAGCAGAGAAATAAATTGCTCTTAATGAAGCCAAGGAAAGGTGAGACTTAACAGCTTTCTGGCTGGTCTTGCAAAGCTCTTCTACCTGTCATGTTGGTATTCGTGCCTAAGGACCCTCTTGGGAATTCTTGCTTTCTATTTAGGAATCAAAAAACATGGACTTTGTTGAGGAAAAAGCTGCAGAATATTTTTCACATAGCGCAATTTAATCCAGAGGAAGAGACAGGTATTGTGTGAAGTCCAGAGCACACCTGTGTGGAGTCCAGCACTGAGGGGCAGCCATTCTGGAAGCCACCTCTATGCATTGAGTGGGAGCAGACCCATGCCATGGTCTGGAGTCACTCCCAAGAACACCAGAGAACAAGATTTAAAGGCATGATATGATCTACACCCATATTTCTCCAGCTAAGCACAGAAGGTTTGGATATGCAGCATCCATTAGCACTGTTTTAAAAAGCAGTGAAAAGGAAAGCCTTTTTGTATTTGCAAGGAGGAGCAAATCCTCCCTTTTTCTTAGCAAACATTGGCTTATTTATGTACTACAAAGGATTGGTCTTCCTGTGTGGAACAGCTTCTCTGAATTTTGGGATGCAGAAGCTGGATTTCTGTAATCTGGAATGTGTAAAAATTAGTGCAACTATTTATCTTTGGACATAGCGACTGACAGATGTATCTTTATTTTTTTGGAAAAGTGTACAGAAGATTTACCTTCTTTCCTCCCACAGAAACTGACAGTGTTCACAAAATTAGCATCCAGGAGATGAAAGTTCAGACCACAACCGGCTGCCAATTCACATAGCACAATTTAAGTCGGTGCCACTTTACAGGAAGGCTTTTACAGGAAGTGCTCAGGAAGGCTTTTGATCTATGGATGTAAAGTAAGTACTTTTTACCCTTGCCATTATTTGGTACAGAAGGAAGAGATTTTTAGCCTACCATGGAAACACGGATTTGTCAGTGTTGTTTGTATTACAGTCACATCCAGGGCCTCCCACTGTGATGGATGCTGAATAAACATGCGAGTGAGAAGTCCATGCCACCTAACAGAGATATCCAAAAGGAAAGAAATGAAACAGCTTGTCCAAGATCATGAAGCAAAGCAGAGACAGTAAAGAACACAGACTCCTTAGTCACGTATACTACTTTGTTTGTGGAAGATGTGTATTTACTGAGGTTATAACTTCTTTACAAATGCACGCCTTCAGACAAAGGCACTCTCCTTTTACTGCTAACGTCAACCAGAGATGTATTTCCCAGTTACTTCGTTATTCCCAATGGAACCCTTCAGCAGTCTCATTCTTACTTATAACTCCTAGACCCCATCCTAATTTAAACATATGAAATCAGAGCTGGGTATGAAGCCTTTCTTGCAGCCCCAGAACACCACGTTCACATAGTTTCATGAGGATTAGCTAAATTTGGTATCCTTCGGGCTATGGTCAGCTGCAAGCAGTTTCTTTGACTTTTAGTAACAGGAAATTCACATTGCAGTCTTTATGTCAAAAGAAAGCAAAACCTTCTTCTCTTCATACTGTCTCAGTGAAATTGAACAACTAGTTTCAAAGTTCTCGGAGAATGAGGGGAAGGAAAAGGTTCTGCAGACAGAGCATGCTCCATTTTTTTTTATATTCTAAGCATGCAAGATAAATGTCATGCTGATTAATTTTTTTCTTCAGTCCAAAATGAATAGGAATTTAATTCTCAAATTAAATTGTAGAATTTAAGAATCCCAAATAAGTTTTACTGAGCACATTTTATTTTAATCACTTTTAAAACCCATATGAAAAAATCAGTCCTTTGCTGTAGTTAGCATACATTTTCACTTTGATGAAAATCTTCTAAAAGTCTTTTTGAAAATACATTTTCCTTGAAATTTTTAAACATACCAAACTGATCCCTCGGGCAAAGTTTTTTCCAAGCTGATATTTCCCAGTGGAAAAATATTCCTGTTTTAACCTTCCATTAACAAAATCTCTAGCTGGACCAAGCACTCTGAGCTATGTTGTGAGGGAGTAGCTCACTTTGGAAATCATTAATCCAGGCCTGATGCTCACTGGCTTCTTTGTAGCCTATGGCTGAGCATTGGTGCAGACTGTGCCTGGAAAGAAGGTGTACCTATGCCTTTTCACTGATGCTAAGCCACACTGTTTTGGTGGGTATGTTGACAGGGGGTGTGAGGGCAGGAAAGGGCAGAGCATGTATGCTCAGGGAAGAAGCACAGTTGAGTAGGTCATACGCACATGTGGGCTGGTGGATGGGGTGGCTGAAGCTAAGCTGAAAATGATACTGATGAAATTATGGCTAGTGGAAAACACTTCTGAGATACAGCTTGCAGCTGTATGGCTATATTCTTAATTGCAATTCCTCACTCCCCCAGTGTTTGTGAAGCAAAAATCAGTTTTCCTGGGATGCTGGTGCTTGCAGTTCGAGTTCTCTGGTTAAGAGCAGCCAACACTTCTGAAAAACACAACTACTAGACTCAAACATTCATGAAATCTAATTTTGTAAATCTGTGGCAAGCTTGAATTTTATTCCTTTAGAAGTATGCAGCCTCCTTTTAAAAAAATATTTCTCCCCTTGTCTAAGTCAGAAATAGCCAGATCAATTTTGTCAGAAAAATCCAACAACTCCTAAACAAATCCTCTGGGCTTAGACTAAGCATAAGCAATTTCATCCTGAAAGAAGAATCACTGGGAGAGTTCAGAGGAAATGGAAGCAGAGGCTTGGATGCTGCAACTCTTTCAAGCTCTGCATTTGGTGCGCGCTGCTGGCAGAGGCACAAAGGAATCTGCAGCTGAATTGGACCCTTATCAAGGGATGGGATTTTGTTTCCAGAGTTGTCAGTAGCACTACAAAGAAGAAGACAGAGCACCAGAAACAAGCCTGCATGGGCACATAGAGGGGCTGGTTCGCTTACCCCACAGCCCAGGGACAGAGACTGGTTGACTCCAGAAACCCAGGTTGGCAGGGATGCTTGCGCCAAGAGACACCCCCCTCTGCCACAAAGTATTGCCTGTGCATGGTGAAAGGTCCAAGTCCACTGCTGAGATCATTGCCCATCATTGGACTCAATTTGTCTGAGAAGTGCCTGCAAACTCCTGATGTGAACAGATACAGTTACTTCAGGCTGCAATGACAGGGTTTTCCTTTCTTTCTCTGCTCTCCATATATGACCTGGCATGACTCACTCACAATACTTGTAAGCAAAACACACTGCTACATAGTTCAGTTTTGTACTACACTGAATGATGGGTCTCCTGTAGATGGCCTAGTGTTGTATTACAACCAGTGTTAAGCAAGTGACAAAAAGTAGCAAGACAGTGCTGTTGAAACCTCATAGAAAGAATTACTTGAAGCCTTCATATATCAAGCCAACAAGAACAGAGGGGAAGAGAGGGTTATCTGAGCAGGTGTTTTCAGATTAAGTTTGAAGGGAGATGGAAATGAGAGATTGCAAAACAGTTAGCGCTCTGCAGCCACAAGATTATGTGAATTGGTCTCTGCTTAGCACATGCCTCTCACTAGCCCAGTATGAAAGATTTCAAGTCCAGGGAGATCTCGAAGGGACAGCTGCAGCCATCCAGCACATTGTGTGCAAAGCCTGCTCTGTAAGATCTGATTCTTATCTCAGAAGCCCAGATAAATTTCCTCCCGGTTCTCCAGACTAGTGGATCTTGATTACCACAAACCCTATGGCTTTTCTCATAAGCTGTGCTCTTACCTTTAAGCATCACTATATTTGTGTGAGCTGCTGCTGGGCTGGTGTCAAGAGCGAGATTGTTCAAGCCTCTCCAGTATAAGCAAGTCCAGAAAGCTGCCCGGTGTATAACAGGTTCAGAGCCAGCCCCGACTCCAGCAAATCTGGACACCTCATTTTTTTCTATCCCCACATTCCAGATCTGAGCATTTGAGGTTGCCACAAACTGAGCCATCCCACCAGTGTTAGGACATCACTCAAGACAGGAATTCAGCTTTTGTCTGAGGCCTTTTCAGCATTCATTGTAGGATTATTCTTTACATCCATAGCTTCAGGGACTGTAGGATGTGGAAGAGCTGATACTTGAATGAAGTGCTCAGTTTTGAGTGAACAAAAGGCTTATTTGCCTAAAGTGGGTGTGTTTGTGCTGCAGATAGTTTGAAGCCTTTGATGTAATAATGCGGGACAACTTGTTCTGAAAACATTTGCTTAGTGGAGGCATGTGGAAATTCAGCATCCTTGCTCCCACTGTTTGCTGTTCTTCCAGTATAGCAGTGAGCACTAGCAAGAACTGGAAATACTGTTTAGTGCCTTGCTAGAGATCTCATTACTGCAGGGAAATGGGTGTATCCCCATTTTCCTACATGTGTGAAGAGTACAGAAGGCAAAGGACCAGAACATCAGTGAATAGTCCCACAGTGTCACTGGGAAATAATTGTATTTTCTGTGTCAGTGGCAAAATCTCTCTCCTCACAGTCGCTGGAGGAGAGAGAGGCAGGATCAGTGGGACTAAGGGAGCCTCTCACTAGATTTAGAGGTCTCCAGCAAAGTCCTGCTTACTGGCTAGTTCTCAGGGAGCTGGAGCTTTGACAGTGGGCCATGCTGGGGTATCACCAGGCAGCCCCATGTTCTTACACTGCAGAGGAGATGGAAAAGACCTGAGGATATGCCTACATGGATTTCTTCTCTTTGCTGTGGAAACTTGGAGCCATCAGTCCTCTCTGAATACTTTCCAAAAAGCCGCTGTTTCCTTGTGGTGCAGACTGTGTGCTGCAGAAGCCCTCTCCCGTGCCTTTGCAACTCCTGAGCCATGGCACAGGGAGCTGTGGGTGGGAAAGTGAAGGAAGCTCTGTGCAGTACATGAGGAGGAGTGGCCAGGCTCTGCAGAACTTCTCTGACATGAGAAGAGGGACAAGGCACGAGAGACTAGAGTTGCACCCTCCCTTCCTGCCTCTCCATGGGACACGCTGGCAGGTCAAGGTGAACGGGGGAAGAGACCACCAACAGCCTTTGCATCTCGTATACCTATGAACTTCCAAGAAGGAAGAGTGGTGGAAGGCACTCAGTGATTTCACAGAGTTGCATGTGGTAATGAGGAGGAAGGCAGTGGCCAACCTGCTGTGTTTGCCCTATTTACAACATGTAACAATTCTGCACTGATCAACAGGAGACAGTGATGAGAGACCTAGCTGCCCTGAAAGCACTCTCACTTCACCTAGATCACTCGGGGAGTGTCACTTGGTACAGCACAGAAGGCACACAGTAAGTCATTGCAGATTACAGGCTAATGATATGACACCTTGTGTGTTGTCAAGTATATTGCCACTCTGCCTGCCCTCAGGCAGAGAAGGCAGACACGACCCTGTGTGCATCTAGTAAGTACACCAACTGTCCTCTGCTATCAAGGACAGGCAGCAGAACTAAGCAGCTCCATTGCTGGCTCAGATAAATTGGATCAACTCCCCTCTGCGGCTGCTGGCTTTTGCCTACAATATTAAGCTACTTTGGACCAGAGATCCATTTTCCCTCTCCCATAATGCTCCCACTGCTGCATCCATGGCAACATTAGGAGCTTAACCGCAGACAATTCAGCCAAGGCCACCAGCCACTTCAAAGCACACTCCCCAGCTTGAGGATTCTTGTCTATTTTAGAGTTCCCACTGTTGCTGTCATCAATGAGACATCATAACTATGGACAACAGAGAGCACAAGGAACAAAAGCTTGATACCATTCCTCTGTCAGGTTACTGCTGGTCCCCAGCCTGAAGGCAAACCATTATTTCATCAAGGAAGAAGAGCACAAGAAGCAGCAGACAGCATTCCCGTTCACATACTCCTTTTTGCAGGAAATTCAAATAAGTAGGAAAAGACGGGGTCATGAGAGAAAGTCTGGTGGAACAGATAAGAGCAAGAAGTCAAAAGCTTGAGTAATTTCATACAAAAAGTCCAGGCTTGCTCCTAACCATGCAAATGAATGTAAGGAGTATTTCCTTTCACTAGCAAAGCATTAACTCTTTAGCCATTAGTTACCATCATGCCAGACTGCACAGCTCCCTGTGTAGTAAATCTGTTGATACAGCTTTGCATTTCTTGGTCACTTTTTGCAAATCTTTCAAATGTAATTCACAGATCTTCACCACAGATGTTTTTCAGGCCAAGATCTCCCCATGGCACCATCCTAAAAATCCACATTGCCTAATACTGCAAAAAGAGAAAAGGGGTGAATAAAATCCTCTCCTAGACCCTGTCAGTGAGTTGGATTAAATCTTTCTTTCAGCCTCTAATTATTGTTCCAGCTCTGAAGCTAGACTGTAAGAACCAACGATTTTAAGAACCAATTTTTTTTCCAGGAACATTCATGTGCTCAAAATAAGCCATGAAACCCGAAAGCCAAGGACAAAAAGAAGAAAAAAACAAAACCCCACCTCCTTTACTTTTTCAGGAGGAGCACAGATTAAATGCAGTAAGTACAGTTCAGTAAAGTCTCCCTTTAGACCCCTTAGCACATCTGACACTGCAGTCTTCACATCACTAGTTTCAACTCCAGGTTTACACCTGTGCTGTCACAATTATTTCCATGAGAGTGTCAAAATCCACAGTGAAATAGCTGAGGTTCCATACTTTCTCTATTTTTAGAAGCCCAGGCCTCAGAGACATTTTTCTGTTGATTAGAGGTTTTTCTGTTCAGTTCATTGATCACAAGGACCATTTACAAGACTCTGAGTTATCTAAAGCTGATTTCAAGTCCACAAAGCGCTATCATGTTCTGAGGTGAGATTTCACATTGACTCTGAACACAGACAAAATGCTCTGGGAACAGGGGCAAGGAGAGAAGTAACTCGTCTAGACAGACTTGTCACTGAGTGCAAACCTAACCAGAGTCCTGGGCCAACCTTTGAGAATGTTGTCTGACTTAACACCATTGAGCCAGACAGTCACTCCCAATAAAATTAAACTAATTGTTAAAATCAGGAGCTTGATCATAAACCCTTTGAAACCAGTTAAAGGCCGGTGCAGTTACAGCAGCCAGAAAGCCAGTAAGAGGGGACCTTGAGCAGAATTTGCCCATTCTTTGTTTCTGCAAATGCCTACTAGACCATGGAAGCAAAAAGACCATTTCATACTGACCAGGAGGCGACAGTTACACTGGTGAACTACAAATCTCACAGCCTAGGGCATGCAGTCGCTGATGGTGCTGATGTGCTCTGGGACTGCCTTCTGAAGAGTGAGCACAGGCTGGGGACCATCCCTAAGCAGCAGGCTGGAGGCAGTCAACCTACCCCTATAAAAGTGGTCTTTGCCATACCAGGTGATGTCAGAGGGGACTCTTTGCTGCTTCTTTGTTTTACCTACCCTACTTATAAATAATAATTAAAAGAAATGAGAACATCATCCTAGTGTCCCTAGATATACCGAAGATATTTTTTGTTTGTTTTGAGTTCTCTTTTATTGTGTTTTCCTCTGTAAGTGTTTGCAATACTTGAAGGTAGAACCAAATTCTCAGACAAGATCTAAGCAGACCTAAAGTACAGCTAAAGCATTAAACCCCAAATGCTACAGCTCCATCTTGTTCTGGTGCTAATTCACAGATATTTCCTATGCACAGCCAGTAAGTGAACATACTGAGCTCTTTTATTATTATTATTTTTAATTATATTTTAAGGCATCACTAAGGTCTAGTATATGTCAGTAAGGCACAGCAGGGTTAGAAAGGGTATGAGAGAGTATCACCCACAAAGCTCAAAATCCTCTTGCCTTTTTTCTCCATCACATCTCCATGAGGAGCCATGCCAGAATACAGAGATTGGAATCACAGCCTTGATCATAAATAACCTTTGAGACTCTTGCCATAAATAACTTTTGAGATTCTTACCATTCACTTCCTCATTAATACCTCACAGCTGAAAGATCATACTATATAATACACCTGATAGAACTTCTTCCTCAACCTCAAGGCTGTTCCAAACACCTATCAGAGAGGGAAATATAACCCAGAAATGTAGGAGCCCAAAGCACCCTTCTTCTCTGTTAGCTGTTTTTGTCAATCCCCACTGGAAAACATCACAGCAGCTACTGACAGAAGCCCATGTATATTCTTGGCAACTTCTGTCTGCTAAGCCAGAAAGGTGATTTGGCCATCAGAAAAAGGAATGAATCTAGAATTAACACAGCAATACTTTTGGAGAGAAGAGACATATCTGCAAAGCCTATTTCTCACCCTTTCCTGAAGACCTCTGTCGTCCCACTGCCCCCACAAGCACAAGATAGTTTCCTGAAGAGGCCAGCCCTAAACTAATCTCACAGCCTCATTACCCTTTTCTTTGCATAATTCAGTGGGCTGTGCACATACCACCTTCCTGCAAAGCCCCCCCCCACTGAATCAGTTCCTCAGAGGAACTCCCCCATACTCCCTCATGCTACCACCCTCAACTATCTTCAGGTAGATTCAGAACTCACCGGAGCTGGCTGCTTGGGCTCCCTCCCCTGTCTCCAGGGTGGCAGTTTACTCTGTCACAAATCAGTCAGTGGTGAGCTGGGCTGAAAAGCCCAAGTTCCTTCAAAAAAACCAAAAATAGACCCATGGACTCAGGCTGTGGAGTCCACATCTACAGTCCAGATCTTCATCCCAGAACAGCTATACTGGGAACATCTTTTATGGCTAGTATCTTATTGCAGAATCCATGCCCAATTGTTAACCTTGTAAATATTTCAGGTTACATAGCATATTATACCTTTAGCTTATTGATATGCCCATTAACTATTAAAATTAATCTTTCATTACGCTAATTAATTATGATAGTGATTTGGCAATTATCTTCTGTAAAGTTTGGCTGAGACCAGTTGCAGTCTCTCTCCAGTGGCTTTAAAATGTGCTCCAGATCCTTGCAAAATGCCAGATGAAAGATATGGCTTTATTAAACCAAAATTGGGCTTCTGGCAACTCTTCTGAAATATATATTGACAGCATTGCTGTCTCTAAAAGATACAGACTGTATACCACAGCCTATAAAACCTTGGATGCAGGAGCAAAGAGAGATATGCATAGGTTTAACACATACACTATGCCCTTTTCATATTCCCACAGAGGCTGGAATTAAGGCAGAAATTTCATCAGAGAATCTGGTTTATGGATTGCCTGGAGAATTCATGGAGGCATTTGTTCCAGAGACACGACTAAGTAGTCCTTTTCTTGACTGGAGAACGCTTATGTCATGCACTGCGGAATACGGTTTACTGATCACCAGTGCTGGTTTGAATGGCTCCATGGATCAAAACTGACTTTACATAGTGATGCCGAGCACATTTGCCATTCTCCTGCATTGATCATTAGGATGCTTTGCTTGAGAGGATCATACTGGGAGTCATTTATTTGATGTGTGCAAACGTGGGAAAGCGCTGAGGCTTTTACAGGAGCTGCTGGGCTACAGGTAAAGAATGCCGCAGCTTCGGGGAGGGCCATTGCAAGACAATTAGAGCCTGCTTGTTCTGCCTTCCCATTTACAAGACAAACATAGCTCATGTAGTTTTGACAGGATTGAGATTTTTTTTTCTGTACTTTGGAAAAGTTCATCCACATGCAGCCATCACAGGTCCTTTTAGCAGGTGCTGACTTTAAGCTCTGTCCTTTTGTCCCCTATTACCATCCCTTTCTTTTCTGCTCTCTTCACCCTCCCTAAAGCTGCGCCTTTGTGATGGTCAGTCATGCTCTGAGCCAATCCTCTAGTCACTTTGAAATCAGTGTGAGCACTTCCACCGACTGAAATTGGAAGAGGATTAGACTTCTGTGCAGTCAGCTCCACTGAACCATAGCAGACATGGTCTGCTTATGTTCACCAGCATCTCCAAAACATGTGTAATAATTTGGCTGCCTGTGATTACCCCATTCTCTTGCAAATGGTATGCCGAGGGGGAGGTTGGGGAATAATGCACTTCCCACTCCTGCTACAGTGTGGTCATAAAGAGGACTCTTGCTCTAGTCCTTGGAAGATCAGACATTGACTTTTGACCATGTCCTCAGCCTGAGTTTTATTTCTGGCAGTGTCTACATTGCTCGTAAGCACCGAACTATGGATTCATTATGGACTGAGCACTGCATGGCCTTTGCAATTCTGCAGTCTTTAGACCTTCTGGGCAAATGTTTAGCACACTTGGAGTATGTTAAATCTCCTTTCACGGCTGACCATTAGAGAGGACATGGCCAGTGAAGGAAGTTCATTGTTCTGTGCCCATATGAGATGGCTAAACATGAAATGTGTGGCTCCATTTCTGGATGATGACTGAGTTCCCCAGTTTGCAGCCAAATGATTTGCCGCATGTGCATACTGTACTACTCTTGTCCCAATGCCATCCTCCTCCTGAGTGTCCACCAACATCTTCCATCCCCAATTTGCATGACAACACACTCATGCAAAGTCCATGAAGAAAAATGTGCTTGACTACAGTGAATCAAAGGAATGGCCATGGATGCAGGAAGAGGACAGAAATCTACAGGGAGGGTAACCATCTGAGTTTCTGGCTACAGTTTCCAATTGTGAAGTACACAATAGCATCCTGGGGAGGAAGGGATGCTGCTGGCAGCCAAACTCCTGGCTGCAGCTTTGTGGTCTGAAAGAGAAAATGAAATCCCTGGGAGAGAGAAGAGCCTTGGAGAGACTCAGCATTATACTGAGATGAGGCATTTGTCTTCAGTAAAACTCACCCTTGGAGTCTGCTTTTTTTAGTCCTTTAACAAAGAAACTCAGGTATAAACAGTGTCTAGGACCCACAAAAGACAGTATGGGTCAACAATGACTGCTTTATCTCTACAAAGCTGATAATGGGGGTTGCTGGCTCCACTCATGGTGAGCTGAAGTTCTCCCTGTACTGATGTAACATGTAAATATTTGAGTGGCTTTGCTTTCTCAGATGAACTCTCACTGCCCTTCATTTTGGAGGCAGAAGCAGCACATCTGGCATTTGGAAAAACAACAGCATCTACAAACCCCCACATTATTAATATTTAAAAACTGTCTCCTGCACATGAATAAGGAAAGTTTATTAGCACTTCTAATTGCATAGGCCTGTGTAATGGGTTTATGTAACATGTATGATTTTCTACTGAACTCACCACTATAGGCTTTGAGAGCCTTGGAAACATTAAATAATTTAGCCTCAAAATACCCCCTAGTGGTGTGGTTCAGTGTCATTCATCTGCATTTCACAGATGGGGAACCAATGTAAGAAAACCTTCCAGTGCTTTCCCTAAGGACACTCAAGGAGCTTGTGGCAAAGCTTCATAATCTTGTGGTGCTATCATTTTTATTTTTTGTTCCTGAAAAATAAAACCAACCCTGGGCCAAAGCAGAATTCAGAAGTACTGCCAACACGGTTTCAGAGACATTACAACCTGCAGTCAGATTTCACCTGATTGCCTAGAGCTACAAAAGATCTATACAAAGGAATTCTTAAACATAACTAAATTGTGGTGTACATGGCAGAAATGTAACTAGGATATAGTGCTTTAAAAGTGATGACCTAAATGATAAACTGATAGTTCACCTTAAAAGAGAAAAAGAACATTGCGAGGAATGGTAAAACATCTTTCAAAAATAGAGAGTAGGGGGAGCAGAACACTTCCTTGTTTCATCCTGATTTAGCAAATAGTTTTGACTAACCCACCTTTCTTTAGTATTCTACCCATCCCTAGGGGAAAATCCTTGCAATAAATAAACAGAAAACCTGGGTAATGGAGGAGTTCCAATGAGATATTTTCATTAAAAAGTTTTTAATACACTGAAATGTTTCACTTTGACATTTCCTAAACAAACCTTAACCTTTTCATACTCTTTTAAGAATTGATCAATCCTGTAGAGAAAACAAGAAAATATATGTATAAATTTTAAAACAGAATTAAATAACTCAAAACAAAACATGACATTTACATTCAAAGGCAACACTGGCCATCTAAATTCAATTCCTCAAGCTACAGGGAAATAAACAGCTTACTGGCCAATACATGCCAAAATCTCTGTTTTGATCCATTTCTTTTCCTCCTGTACTTCCGGCTTGGCCCCCAAAATGGAAAACAATTTTGTTTTCACTCAGTTGACTTCTTCTTTTAAACTCAATTTTAACCCCTCAAACATTGTCCAGCCATGTCCACACATTTCATATGAAGTCTCTTTTTTGATGACAGTTAAACTGAAGGTTTATATTCAACTTGTTGTCCTAAAATTATACTGACAGTTCAGATCTGAATCTGAAATCTGTGGATTGCTGCACCTAAAAAGTGGTGGTGTCACATATTTCGGTCCTGATAGATCTGCTTGTTGCAGTTTGTGAAGCATAACAGTGCACCAGTCTTATGCCTGCATCTGAATTCCACCCTTTTTGTCTTTACAAAAGTCACCAAGACTTGCAAATGCAATCACATTCATTCAAGGTGCTATAGCAGAAGTGGTAGGAGAAGGAGCATACAGCTAAAAAGAAATGGAGTAGCATTAGAATGGACAGAATATAGCCTAAATATCAGAACCTAAAGAGTATTTGACTTGGGAATAAGCTATACCATTGTGTGGAAAGTGTAGCCTTGATAAAGCATTGGTAAGCAGCCTACAGATCTATACCCAAACTCTTGCTAGTATCAGCATGTTTCCAGTCTTCATGGCTCCACCCACAGAGACACATCGGAGCAGTTCTCAGCCCACTCCTGTCTCGCATGTGGTGGGAGAGTGTGAACCCAGATCCCTTAGTTTAAAGTCGTCTTTAATTTCACAGCTTATGCTGAGCCCATTAGGTTGGAATAACTCATATCTTGGACATGATGGGCTCTGTGGATGAAGAACAGATTGTGTGAGCTGAACCCAAGGAAGACGGAAATCATGCTGGCAGGCAAAAGGAAGCACTTTGAATAGTTTATGTTCCCTCTGTGGCAGCCTTTACATATTGTGAACAGCCACAAATGGTCTGTTCAGGCAGAGCTCTAGGAAAGGCCCCTCATGGAGAAAGCTTGCCGAGGCATAGCTCTCTGCCATCCCCATTTGGCTAGAAGACTTCACTCCATCCTGGCACATCACGTCCTGGCCTTGGGTAGCCAAGCTTTTGTCACCTTCTGTTTGGATTACAGGACTGCGATGACCCTTTGAAGAGTCCAGCTGATAGAGTTCCCTGCAGCAATATGAACAACTCTGAGCACATGGTACTTGTCCTCTGCTGCCTGTGCTGGCTCCACACAGAACGCACAGCATAATTCATAGTCTTGTTCTTTATCTTCATATCCTGTGCCAAAGACATTAAAATCACTGCAGAAAGCTCTTGATTGCAGATACTTAGCCATAGAGAGAGGCTATCATTAAGGGAATACTTCCCTGGTCAAGTGATAGATTTCTTAGTGCCAAGTGTTGATATGGTGACATGTATTGATATTATGATTTCTAGAGGTGATTCTTCCACAGACTACCCCAAGTCTTATGACTTCTCATTCCTGGTACCAGGTTTATTCTTTTAACAGTGCTAATCTTCAACAGAAAAGTGAATTTACTGCCTGTATGTATTAAAAAGGAGGAAAAAAAACAAAGTGAAAAATATGTTTATGTTGAAGAACCTTAAAGTCCTAAAATCAGCTGGAATACTATTGAATGCACTGTTCTGTCAACAAGGAATAAGCCATGACTTAATAGTCATAGAGCATGCTCTTCTGGAAAGTGCCTAAATCCTGCAATAAGGAAGGAACCAGAAGACCAGCTTAGATGCTTGGATTTTTGGCTGGTATTTGTGTAAGTGCTCAGATGCACATCTGTGTTTCCACAGTTACATCTTCCTGACTGGTAGCTCACTGGTGCAAGGAAAACACATTAGCTCAGTCCACTTTGACAGAGGCTTAAAGACTTGTGCTTTACCTGGCATTGTTGCACATCAGACAACATGCAGTTAGGTATCATGATTCAGTTAATAAGCACAACTTGTTAAGCCAGTGCCTTACAATTCCCCAGGGATGTCCACAGAAAACTGCAACTTCACAAGCAGACCCTTTTCATAACATGTAGGGTTTGCTCAGGCTCAAAGCCACTATTAGTATAATTTACAGAGGGTGCTTTCCTCTCACTTTTTCAGTAACATGTCCTATCCCTTTCTTAAAATTTAAATAAGTTCTGATTGTGAGGGGAATGAGCTATACTTTTGCTTGAAGGAATTTGTATTTCTGAGCAGTGCAAATTGTCCCAATTTCCTCTCTCTGGTCCTAGCTTTTCTGGCCACAGATTGTTTTGAGTTATGCTGATCTAGTAGCAGGTTTCCAAGCATATCAGATACTATTTTGTAAGAGAACAGACTCATTATTTTTGAGACATGGAACTAGGGTAGATGCAACTTAGTCCAATCCACTGACCTTCCAGACTTAGGATTTGGGGAACTGGTAGAAAACAATAAACCATCTCTGACTTCTTCCAGTGACAGCTCATTCTCTTTTTCCACTTCTGTATTATGAAATGTCTTTCTGGAGAAAAGATATATATTCTATAGGTAGGAATAGGTGTTCACAGCAACACCAGGCATTGAGAAACTCTAAGGGAGATGGATCTCTGTATAGCAGGAAGGGAATATATCCTGACAGAATGTCCTCGAATAAAAATGACAAGTGAGGTCCTCTTCCAGCACAGAGAAAAGTGATGTCCCCAGAACAGGAATGACACAGTTAAGCAGATCCTTAAAGCTTGGATAATGCTGCAGAAAAATATAGCCACTGATAGATACCTGATTTTTTTCTTACAAACTCTGTCTTTCAACATAGGCACTTTTCAAACATACTTTCCAAGAATGCTGGTGTGATCAGATCTTTGTTGCTTTTTTTGGTTGATGCTTTTTTCCCCGAATACTTAAAAGACCAAGTGTATTTTAATGACTTTCAAAGTCTTTCGCATCATGAGAGACATACATGTATATTTGTGCGAACTGGAAATGGATGAAAAATCACATGCTTCATTGGAACAACTGAAAATAATCAAAGCTGAAATGAAAACAGAATATTCTGAAAAGACCATTTTGAACAGTAGTTGTTCAAAATAGCATACAAAAATAATTCCTACAATCGATTTTGAAGAACAAACACATTGTAGAATTGTCAAAGCTTTTCCCAGATATCCTTAGGTCTTTGCAAGGGATGGACTAAGCAAGGCAAAACTTGTAGGGATAAGGTACTATCTTCTATTAGATAAACAGAGAAAAATGGGCGTTAGAGAAACATAAGAGTTCTTTTTTTCAGATTGAAAGCAAAAAAATTCAAGCAATATTGCCTCTTCTAGATCTAAAATCAGTCTAATAAAAGGCCCATTTCAGTCTATCTGATAAAACTTTGCCTTGCTTATATCCTTAGGCCATTACAGCTGCAACATTATTATTACATGTAAGGTATCAATTTTTTTTTGTCTTCTTCAGAGGGCTGGAAGGGACCATGATGGGTCATCTAGTTCACCTTCAGATGGACTTCAGATCAGAATCAAATGCACCTATGTCATTCCTGAAACTTATTTATCTAATGTGTTCTTAAAGACCTCTAATGACAGAGACTACACGACCTCCTGAAGCAATCTTTGTCTTTCCTGAACCTTTCTTACTGCAGTTTAAACCCATTATTTCTTCATCTTATCCATCATGGCCATGAGGAATCACTTCCTCTCTTTGTCTTTTACACAACCTCTTATGTTCTTGAAGACTGTTGTTATCCTCTCAGTTTTCCTTTTTTAAGTTAAACAAACCCAGTTCTCCTACAATGATCTTACCAGTCTTTTTCTCTAGACTATTTCTGACTTTGACTTTTGTGTATTCCTATTTCTGGTGCTGTCCTATAGACCACTGAATCACAGAATGGTAGGGATTGGAAGGGATCTCTGAAGATCATCTAGTCCAAATCTCCTGCTAGAACAGGACTACATAGAGAAGATCACACAGGAACACATCCAGGCAGGTTTTGAATGTCTCCAGAGAAGGAAACTCTCTGGGCAGTCTGTTCCAGTGCTCTGTTACCCTCACAGTAAAGAAGATTTAAGTTGAATCTCATTTGATCCAGTTTGTGACCATTGCCTCTTGTCCTGTCACAGGGCACAACTGAGAAAAGTCTGATCCCATTCCCTTGACAATCCTTTAGATATTTGTAAGCATTAATAAGATCCCTCCTCAGTCTCCTCTTCTCCAGGCTAAACAGACCCAGCTCTCTCAGCCTTTCCTCATATGGGAGATGCTCCAGTCCCCCCTCCTCATCATCTCAGTGACTCTACGCTGGACTCTCTCCTGTAGTTCCTTGTCCTTCTTGACTTGGGGAGCCCAGAATTTGACACAGTGTTCCAGATGTGGCCTCAGCAGGGCAGAGTAGAGGAGGATGATAACCTTCCTTGACCTACTAGCTACATTCTTCTTAATGCCATAGGCCTTCTTGGCCACAAGGGCACATTGCTGGCTCATGGTCAGCTGCTGTCCACCAGGACTCCCAGATCCTTTCCCCCTGACTGCTCTCCAGCAGTAACCTGTACTGATACCTGGGGTTGTTCTTCCACAGATGCAGTACCTTTGCCCTTGTTGAGTATCATTACTTTTGTCCCCAGCCAACTCTCCAACCTGTCCAGGTCACGCTGAATTTGTTTAGATATTACTTGATATCCCAAAGTACTATTTCCTCACCAGTATGGAATATAGAGCATGTTCCCAAAACAAAGTAAGCATAGAGATTCATTTCACTCTTTCATGAACAAGGGGCCTTTCCTGCCTCAAATTAATACCCCTAAAGCACAACAGCATGTTGGATCCCAAACTTGTGATGAATATACTTGCTTTGCTCTTTGAGAATTTTCCTTTGATCCCAAGAGAAGGTAGTTACAGCAGACTAAGGCAGTGTTCCATTAGAAGGAACAGTTCTGAGGCACCTAGCAGAAAATAAATATTTTGTAGTAATAAGAATTTCAATTTTCATATGGACATGTTGCAGGCTCTTAGCATTACGCAGGATGCAGGAGGTTATTATTAGCATCAACCCTACTTATCAGATGGGAAAAGCACAGTACAAAGAAATAATGAGATGAAGCCCAAAGCCACATAATGAGAAATAAACATGAGGCAAACTAGAAAAGATTTCCCAATTTTCCTTTTTTTTTTTTTCTCTTATTCTCCCCCTTTTGCTGCCTCTTGCACTGAATTTTTCTCTGACCTTAAGGGAAGATGATTAAGCCCAGGTTCAGGTTGGAATCCTCTGCTGGAGCAGGGCAGACAAGTCAGATGCAAGCAAAGAAAGAGAATTTTCTTTGTGTACCGTGATTGGAGTAATGCAATCTATTCTGCTGAGGCTGTATCAGAGCAATGTGAAGGCATCCATCTTCCACCCAGTGCCTGGATAATGCCTGTACCTCTTCACCTTCAAAAGAAAGGCAGAAGTATAAGATCAGATCAACAGAAAGGCAGAAGGATAAGCTCAGATTAACTTGTACAGGGTTTTGTTGCAAAACAAGTGTGTAAAAAATGATTCTAAGTGACCTAGATTATGTCTTTTCATATCAATGTTTAGCAATATCTGCCTCGGTAGATGATGCAGCTGTTAGTATTGTAAGGATCCCTTAGGACAAACTCCTGTTGTAACACATTTTCTCTGCACCAAAACCTACATAAATGTTAAATGAAGCCACTTTAAACAAATACAGGTAACAGAGGGAGAATAAGCCTGTTAACAGATTCAGCATTGCAGTCACTAAGTCATAATATTTTATTTATTTATTATCTCATAATACCTATAACAAAAGTAACTAGATGCTATAAAATAATACTTACAGACATAGAAGTTGAAACGACTCACCACGTCCAACCCATCATAAAAGCTCCTCTTACTCAGGGTATCCAACGAAAGAAAGAAAAGGAAGTATAGCCCCTTTCCAACCCCAAATAATGTTTAGTTGAACGCCTGGCTGGGCACAACAGCCATAGCACATGATGGTTTCAAAACACAGCCTCCAAAATAGCCTTAGATCATCATGCAGTACCCAGGGTGTGGACCTTAAAAACAGCTGTAAGGAAGGCAGAGGAAGGAAACACATTGGTTTTTTTCCCAATGTGGCCTTGTGTCAGCTGCTGGCCTGAACCAAGCCAGACAATGAGAATGGTGATGGAGAGGGCAAGGGGAACAGAAAGAAGGTTCTCATCACACTGAACAGCAAATGTTGCATGGTAAAGATATCCAAAGCTCTCACCTTGTGCCACATCAAAAACCATAAAGGTACCAAAAGCAGGGAGCAGGGGTATGTGTGCTGCATATTGAAAGTTAAGGTATGGTAGGCAATTGTGAGAAGAAGGCTACCTCATCAGAAAATAGAGAGGAAAGCTGTCCATGTCATAACTAGGAGCAGCAAGGGAATCTAAGAGGACCTCTTTGACTAATATCAAGCTATATTGGAAAAAAGTTGCACTGAAGAGCTTTTAGCAGAAAAATGGCAAACACAACTTCCCTCCATTATTATCGGCAAATCAGCTGATTTCCCCTCTTCTGGCACTTGTGGTCCAGCTCTCCCAAACTCAGTTTCAGCAATTTCTTTAACACTCAGAACTTGAACAGATAGCAAGGGAGAGCGCAAAGAGAGAAGAGCATGGCCAATTAAAAGAAAATCAACACCTTCTTTTGAGCACCTCCTTCCTCCATATCACATCTTTTCAGTTTTTTTTTCCTTTTTTTTCAATCCGAGACATGAAAACAGCATAATGCAGAGGCACTCAAATGGCACTGCCAACACAGTGCATAGGAAAACACATTCCCTCCCTGACTCTCTGATAATTTAGCTTTGTTTTAGTTTCAATCTAATGAACATTTATGCTGTAGCCAATCTCCAATTTATACCCATCTAGTCCAAAGCACAATTATATGCCGAGTGAAAAATGCAGCTTTGACTCATAATAATAAGATTGGCACTGTGTCTGGCAGTTTTTCACACTTTGTTCTCATGCCTGCAGCCATATCAGTCGGGCAGTGATTTTTCCGTATCTCCTGAAAAAGGGTCAGGCTAGCAGACAGAAGGAGAGGACAAGGGGAGACATAATACTGGAGTAGGACACCTTCTGAGATGCTCAGCAATCTCTAGAAAGGGATGTGGGAGAGGTACTTTCTCAAAGAGATACCTATGTTGAAGAAAAAAACAAGATATGCTTTTCACTCTCTGATAATCCAAATTGCTCTGTCTTCACTCTTGGTTGGAGCAAAAGTCTCTGGGTCACATCAGCCCACTGGTAAGTTAAACCTTTTCCAGTGCAGACCTAGTGCTGTGGTGCATTTGAGTGTCTGATGATGGCAAATATGCTCAGAAGGCCATTTTTCAACTACTGTAAAAACAGAAGAATTGTTTATTCAAGACTCTCTGGTAGACTTTCCATTAGGAAAGGTAGTCTTGTGCTTAATTTAGAAATTCAAGACATATCAATAGTATTTTTGGCTTTACCTCTGGCTTGTTATGAGATAGCAAAGCCATCACATAATCTCCCTCTCTCTGCTTCAATTTCTCCATCAGTAAAATAAAGTGAATGATACCCAACTCTCTCAGGCAGCAGACTCTAGCCTAGTCAATATCAATTGTAAATATGCTTTGAGATAGCAAAGTGGAAGGTGCTAAACAAGAGTTGAAGAAGAAATAGGTCCCCTAGCCATCCTTTGGAGTCCTCTCAGTTTCAGCCTATACAGACATTCATTTCCTGTCTATGTCTTGTACAGAGCTGCTGCTGCTAAGCAAGGCACCAAAACAGTTCCTGGTGAAGAACTCTGTTGAGCACGATGGTCCTCATTTTGGCTGGAAGATGGCTATCAAGAGATGGATCACTCCTGTTTGGCATATTCTTTCCCTTGGCTTAATACCAGACCCTATTGCATTTTCACTTGCTTGCTGGGAAGTCAGCTCATCCTTTGTGTAAATTCCTTTATTTCTTTAATTTTTCAGCAATGAGAAAGAATTCTTACCTGGTCTCTTTGGAGGGAAATCTCATGCACATTTGGCATTGCCCAGAAGGGAGAAGCAGATGCTGTTGAGATATTCGTGGTGTCCAAAATAGAAAGCAATTTATAGGGACAATTAAGAAGAGCCACATGGGACTTTGGTGGTTGGAAGCTACAAGTCTGTAAGCGGGCAATTTCTAGGACTTAAAAAAACCTAAATTCACCTGAGCCCATGCAAGAGAAGAAAAGTTATACAGAAAGAACAATTCCCAAGTTCATTCACCAGGCATTAAGCTCCTGATGTGCAGTGGAAATGCAGTATGTGGTGTCCTGTCATCAACAGGATTTAGAGGACAGAGAAAGCAGTCATCACAGAACAGGTATGAAATTGTCACAAACAGCAAAGGCAAAGTAAGCCAGGGACTTTCACAAATACTAAAAGAGGATCTCTAAAAGGCTGTCGTCCTGGCCTTCATCTGCCAGTTATGTCTACCCTCCTCTGATTCTCTGCACCCTAACTTCTCCAGAGTGTTATCTCTTCTCATTCCTGACATTTCACAGCAAAAAGAACTGATAAAGGGGTAGAAATATAGTAGAATGGGTTATATGCCAGGCATTTATTTTCTTGCCATTGTTTTTTGCTCTTTGGCATTGGGCAGAGAATGTCAGAATTTTCTGTTGACCTGACACTCTTCCTGCTGTTTCATCAATTAAGGGAGTTTCAGTTTCAAGCACAAAGGAGTTAAATCAATTTGCTTCAGAACAGCCCTAAGAAATCACTCAACTCTTTAAAAAGTCTCTGGAGGGGTGATTGCTGTAGCCTGAGGGATGCGCAAGCTGAAGGCTCAGCAGCCACACTGACATTCGAAGGAATAAACGTTTTGTAGAAGGGACAGAAATTATGTGATTTCATCCCTTCTCTAGTTGACTACAGAGCTAAGTGCACTGTCTGCATTTGCCTTTTCCCCAGACATTGCTTTGGGCTGTCTTGTTAAGTTTGGACTCCCTGTGAGGTTATGCTGCCTGTCAGCAATACAAAGAGCCAGAGGATGTTTCTTGCTCACCTCTCCATAGCCAGAGCTGGCACAGGCTGTACAGGAGCACTGAGAAATCGTGCATTGACTCACTCATTGCTTATTTGCAAACGTGAAGTTGGGCCAGCCCAAAAATCCCCATATCAGTCTGCAGAATAGTGTGAGATTCTCCTCTAGTTCTTCATCTGCTGAATTGAACTGTTTCAGATGAGTAGCTCCAAGGCTCCTGCTGCATGCAATGTGGGATCTCACAGGGCATTTCTCCTCTGGTTGCTTGATTTAAGTCAGATTAAAAACTCTGGAAACAGCTTTCCTGAAGCAGCCAGTCTCTCACAAGGCTGAAACTACCATTTGAAAAGAAAGGACAAAGTGGTGAGACTGAATATAGGACCCAACTTCCTTCAGGTGCTGCTGAAGACTATATTTTCCCTGCTTTTTTCATTCAGATTTCTATGGTGAAAGGAAGTATTATCCATCAAGGAACAAAGGCTCTGCTTTTTTTCAGCATCTCTTACTTGTCTACCTTCACTATCTCTTGTAGCATAGATTCCCACCAGAAAGCTATTGTGCATTTTCATGTCCTTTTCCTGGCTGTTATGCTGCTAGGCCTTGGCATTGTCTGAGCTAAAGTGCTTTTTTCTCTTTTTTTTATTTTCCCTCTTGTTGAAATACTATGTGTGCTACTCATTCTTTCCTCACTGTTTACTGTTTCTGATACAATGTATACAGACCTATGGTTAAAGTAGATGTCAGTGTTTTATATAATCTTTAGTTTCTTGCTGTATTATGTGTTTTGTCATTCTAAATAAGAGTTTAGCTACTCGTAGACAACACTGTAGTTGGGAAACTTATGTGAGATGCAGTTTGAGTCCTTGGTCTGAATCACAAAGAACTGGGACCTGAAGTTCTCTCTCTCATAAAATGTGCACTTGGCTAATAGACATTCTGCAGCAGAGCTCTTCCCTTTCCTGAGAAAATTTTCTAAACAGAAGCTTTGTTGAACCCTGTTCATTACAATTAAAACAGAGGATGTCTACAAACTCAAAACTTGCCATGGAATATAACATTAAGATTTTTGTGGAGTAGTTCAGAACTAGTTCTACTGATAAGGTCTTTGCAATGGAATGCCAAGATAGCCAGCAGGTCCTTTGGATAATTCTTGCATTGCTGCTTTTCAGAACAGGCACTAAAGAAGAAGGATTTATTCCCCAAAATAAAAGGCTAGCATGGAAAAGCAGAGTTCATGGGCATCAGCAGAAGCCTAGTATATCTAAGCCCATAGCTCCACCACCTTGGCAGGCATGCGAGAGGAGTAAATATGGTACTAGCCTCCTGCTACTCAGCAGAACTTCTTGGCATAAGAGGAGATCCAGAGTCTTCTCTGTCTGATGCTTAGCCATTACACAAGCACAAAGATTACTTCTTGTTTCCCCATTTCAGAGCTGCCAAGACAGATGTGAAGGTCAAAGGAATGACGTGGCCAGTGGTGTGGCATGCCTCCACTCAGTGTGCACACATTAAAAGGTTTATTCCATAGGGATAAGAAGAAAAGGAAATAAAAGTTGTCTTTTTTCTTTCTACCGGGTGCCAGGAGCTATGTTTTAGCTGCATCTGTGACAACTCCAGAGAAAGGAGTTGACAGGCAGAAGGACGGAAGCAGGAACAGTAGGACAAGACAAGATTAACCTGTGGAGAACGGGTGAAGAAATCAAAAGAGGAAGGTCAACAAAGCAGAAAAAAAGAAAGGGAAGAAAGAATAAAAGCAGAGGGAAATAACCCAAATAATTCAAAGGTAGTGCCAAAAATTAAAAGAAATAAAATATTCACTGAACAGACATAGAACAGAAGGCAACCATATAGGTTAACAATTCCAGCCTCCAAATACAGCAGGCAACAGTGGAATAGACATTAGGTTGAGAAACATCCACAACCTCTGCTTCAACCCTCATTCTAATTCTGTCAGAAAACACCTTTACCTTACAACACTTGATGCAAAAGAGAAACTGCTGCAGTGACTCTAACATGTCCATCCAAGACAATGGGATGGATGGAGAGCCTTGGGAAGATCTTAGACTCATGCAATTGCATGCAGGCGGGCACTCTCAGATATTTCTTGTGCTCCACACAGCTATAGAGGAAGACCAAATGAACAAGCACTCTAAACAATCCTTGCTCTTAGACTGGGGGAAAATTCTTTCCCATTCCCACATCCAATCAATGCTTTTAATTCAAAAGCCATCAATCAGGCAGTACCACTAGGAGCGCCAGCATAACCCAGCTACTATCCTATCTTTAGCCTTGGCCAATTTCTTGTTTGGGTAATTTAATGCTTCAAGGGAAGATCAATTTGCCCTCTCCCCACTCCTCATTCCTCCCACCCTTACATACACATCCAAGAGAATAAAAGACTAGGAAACGAAGGGACTTCCTTCTTTACCCCAACAGTGGTCAGTGGGAGCTCTGAAGCATGAAATTAATTAATTAAAATATAAATGCAGTGTAATTCCTGCTATGAACCCAGCAAACTCTACTTTTTAATTATTTAACTTTGTTGCCCTTGCTATCCTGTATGGAAGGCTAGTACTTAATTCCTTTAAAGTTTAGAAACCTTCTCCTGATTTCCAAACTAATTTATACTCATCTGATCTTTTAGCACTGCTTTTCTTCAGCTGAAACAATTCTCCATCCTGGTATTTACAAAGAGTGCATTTATGAAGAAAAAAGTACTCCTTCTCATCTTTCTTTTGCTAGTCTAACTGAGCCTCCCACACACACTTTTTAAAGGTCTGCCTCTTCCCCTAATCATTCTCACAACTCCTTACTGTACTTCTTTTTTGATCAGAAGTGACCCAAATTGGCCACAGTATTTTAAGCAAGGCCTCCTCAGTCTCTCCTATCAGTGTTCTACTAATACTTCCCTTTCTGAAAATACCCTTGCCTGATACATCCCAGAATTGCATTAATCCTTTTCAAGGCAATGTCATATTCCAGCAAAAAGGCAAAGAAAAAGTGAAGCAAAAAAGGGAGATGCTGAACTGAAAAATGAAAGAGTCCTGAGGAACAACAGACAATTCTGGAGGGAGACAAAAAACCCCAACTGCTCTGCAAACATAAAGACATAATCAGCTTTGTAGAAAAGGTAATTCAAAGGAATAATGGAAAGTCAGAAATCTGAGGCAAGGCACATCTGTATAAAATCACAGTGGACTAGCTTTGCATGACCTCTCAGCTTCATGCCACATCTCTGACACTGCTTCCTAATGCCAGCATTTTGGCAAAAGCAAGGCTGACAGTGTCAGGGGAGGGAGGGTGACCCAGAGTGCAAAGAAGGCAGGGCAAGTGAATCTGCCTCATGAGTCCTGAACAGGCCCTTTGCAGCAGAGCTTGTAGATTGTCTCTCCAGGGTTCAGTGCTTTTTGCCTAGTAATTTAAGAATTAGCACTCCCTGTATGCTTGTGTGCGCGTGTGTGATTTACGTGTGTGTGTGTATGTGTTTGACATACGAAACCTACAGTGTCTTACTTGAGCCCTAAAATTTTAAGGCTAATATTTTTTAATAAAAATATTTCACTGTCCCATAGACATGCAAATATTGTCCTTTAACCTGTGAAAGAATATAATGGAATATCTCACAGTGCTTTAAGAATAATAATGAGAAGTTACAATAATCCCCAGGCAGCGTATGCTTACTGTGTATTCCACAAGGAGACAAAGTAAGTCCTGTACTAAGCTGCCTCACACTTTCCATAGTGAATTGTGATTAGGTCTTTCATTAGTTATTATTTTGAAGAAACACTGCATCACTGAAGCATTTTGAAGAACTTTAAAAGGCAAGATGCTGGGGGGAGGGGTGGAAAAACCTCTACATTTTGCTGTTATACTGTAAAGCTGATGGGATTTGCCTTGTCAAAAGACAAATAAATAAATACAACCCAACAAATTTTCTCATGGGTGGTTTTTAGAGCAGCACCTTTGTTTCTGCCAGTGCAGAAGGAAACTCAGCCTGCAGCAGACACGCGATATGTCAATTCATTTCCATTGTATTGGCAAGAAGCGACACACACAAGACAGATTTATCAAGCTATCTGAAAGTCTAAGAGCCAAGAATTCTTCCTCCAGCTCTCTTCTCTCCTCTCCTGCTTTCTTTCTCTGCTTTCCTCCATACACATGCATGCACAAATAAAGGCAAATCTGTCACTCCTGAAAGCATAACACTGTAAAGTTCTGCAGTTTTATTGTGGGTGTTTATTATAAAGCATCCTTATCTGTTATCTGCTTATAGAGGAGGCTTTGGTATGTTATTTCAGAGTAATAGCCAAGAGCAAGTTAAATTGCATTAACCTTTAAAGCTGGCATTAATGGGTAACTGTATCAGGACACTATATTACTGTACAATTTCCTTTTCCTGTTCTTATGCTGGCTCTGTGTTCAGGAGATTTTTTGCTGTTAGTGCCAGCCTTACATCACAGACTTTTTGCTCTGAGCACAGTACTGGTGCTCTAGGGAAGCACTCAGCTGGAAGAAATGTAGGACTGGCTTTTCCTCACCACAAACAGGCAACAGGAGAGAAGGCAGGTTCTCATGACAGAGGCTGTGCATCTTGGCCTTTGGCACAATCAACAGATGATTTGGTACCTGCTCCACTCCCATGTTTTTCTCCTGGAATAAGGTGACTTCAGGGCTAGACCTAGCTCAGAGCCTGAAGCTAGTAGGGTAGGACTTGCTATTGGACATATTAATGTAGAATATAAGAGACAAGTCCCCTGTTATTGGTGCAGAAGATTGTTAGCAGATTATTGGGAAAGAGAGACCTTAGAACAGAGATTTTTAGATGTGGGGACTAAACCTTATGAGTTGTACTATGTTCTCTGATGCTCTGACAGGGAAGACTTCTGCAAGGTACTGCAAGTGCGCAAGCCCAAATGAACGGCAGCTTTCCATGAACAGGGACAGCTGGAGCTACTCCACATCTATTATGGTGTAAATGGAACTGGAACGTGGCCTACCACTTATCGGATATTCTCTTCTATGTATTAATTATACACGTAAAAGTCCTGTATTTAGGAATAATCGCAATAATTTATCACTTTCAGAGAACTGTAATTGCAAACACAACATAACTATTTGTCAGATGTTTCAGATGGAAAGGAGTAGGCTGAGAGAAGGCAGCAGCATTTTTGATCACATTTTGCTTGGGAAGTCACTTCATTACAGGTTTAGTTTGTGGACCCTCCTCCCCCTCATAACTCTTCAAGCCTTCTTTACAAGCTGTTTTACCAAAGAATACCATACCTGAGTACCTGACTTACCTCCCATCAAAGTCCCTCCTGAGCTTTGGGGGGAGAGCTAGCAAGACAGTGCTGTGAAAGGACACGATGTCCCCACACAACTGAGGCCACGTTTCTGAAAATATACAGCTGACAAAAACTACTGTGATCTTCAAATCTTTCACAATGTGGGAGCCATCAGATTTGGCATTTGGTAAGCCTAGCTTAATGAAGAG
>NW_010171110.1:2090-28491 GCF_000695765.1 Mesitornis unicolor | reverse complement strand
TCTGCAATGGGAAAGAGGTCTATAGTTAGTTGTAATACTTCTCAGAAAAAGTCCTCATTAGAGCAGACATACCTACTCCCTAGAAGCCAACATAGGGGACGTGCCTGGGTGATGCAGCAGAGGTGTATGTTACTTGGCTGCCATGGAGATGAGTACAGTAGAAGAACCTAAATAGAAGAGAACATGTTTTGTTTTGATGCGCTGTTGCAATAAAGGTCTCTAACTTGGAAAAGAGGAGACTGAGGGGTGACCTCATTAATGTTTATAAATTTGTAAAGGGCGAGTGTCAGGAGGAAGGAGCCAGGCTCTTCTCTCTGATGTCCAATGACAGGACAAGGGGCAATGGGTGCAAGCTGGAGCATAGGAGGTTCCATGTGATCATGAGGAAAATCTTTACTGTGAGGGTGACAGAGCACTGGACCAGGCTGCCCAGAGAGGTTGTGGAGTCTCCTTCTCTGGAGACATTCAAGACCCGCCTGGATGTGTTCCTGTGTGACCTAGTCTAGGTGATCCTGCTCTGGCAGGGGGGTTGGACTGGATGATCTTTCGAGGTCCCTTCCAACTCCTGAGATTCTGTGATTCTGTGATTCTGTGAAAGGTGCGCGTTAAAAAAACAGAGCTGCTAGAGTTCTTTGCCAAAAGCTAACATTAATTGTTTAAATTAACATTGCAATTAACATGCAACTAAAATAAATACTTTCTTTTTTCTTTGTTTCTTAAAAGAAAGCCATAGCTGACTGCTTCACAAGCCTCCCCCAGGAGCACATGTGCTGTGCTGCCCTTTAAAATGGAACCGTGCAGCCTCCTCTCCCTGGATGATCGGCGAGGCTGGGCAGTGCAGGCTGGGGAGGCTTCCAAGCCTTTGGGTGCACCCATCTCTGTGCTTTCTCATCAACCCTTTTTTTGTCACCAGGGCTGTGGTCAGTGGCATCTTTTTTTAACCTTCTCCTCAGAGAAGTCTGTCACAGCTCCCACCTAGTAACCCTGCTCCCTCCTTCAAGCTGTAGGGATTTACCGTCATAGTGCAGTTCAGCAAGATGGGAGCTTGCACATCATTTAGGACTGGTCTGGTACTGTGAAGTTTTGGGCAGCTTCCTTGGTGGTGAAACACATGCCACCTACAGTCTGACCTGATTTTGCCTGCATGTGTCAGTACACAACCTTAAAGGAGCGCATCAAAAGCCTTTACTTTTCTTACTTCAAACAGCTGAGATTTGCCCTATTAGTTCCCGAGGTGCCAGTTACAAGCCCCAAGGTGTCAGACAAAAATAGGTGCACATGTACTTGCACACCAGTAAGCTCCTGCTTTAGAGGGAACTACTCTGGCCCTGCAGGTCTACAGAGGGTTTTGAAACAACGTGTTGCTTTCAGACCAGTAATAAGGATCTCTCTTTCGCTAAGGAAAATAAAGGAAAAAAATTACAGTCATTGGTAGAAATGGTGTTGATTTTTCTTAATGACAAATGAAATTAAAATTTGGATGAGAATGATGGATGCCACCAGTCGGAGTTCTTCTTGTTACAGCAGCCAATGCCTCTTTATGTACCCGTCTCATGAAAGTGTCAGAGATATTTAAAAAGAAAAAAAAAGAAAGAAATATGCTAAAATTAAAACAGAGAAGAAAAAGTCATTTCACACATTTAACGGCATAATGAAGTCTTTTTAATGTAATTTTCTTTACTCTTCTGATTACATATTCACAAAGAGGATCTTCACTTCCATCTTTATTAGGCACTGTGTTTGTCATCATTATGGGTTAAGTATTTTCATAAACATTTGATGAATATTAACCATTTAAAATAAAAAATAACATTTTGTTCTCATTGCAATGACTGCTGCACATGGAGATATTAATACCAGAGCAAGTCACGTGAAATTACACACTCCTGCAGCCCCATCCCTGTGTGCAAGGAAGCAGTGCAGAGTCTGGGAGAGAAGAGACTCAACCTAGCAAACATGCAGAAGGGCTTGCAAAGCTGAGTCCTAGCTAGATCTATAGCTAGGACTGACAGTGATCACAAAAGATCACCAAAACCCCGTCAGAGACTTGATGTTCCTGAGTCCTTTCTGCAGGTCACAGAATAAAAGGCTGTTTCCTTGCTGCTGTCCTAACATGACTGCATTCTTCTCTTCCCTGGGCTTTTGCAAGGGGCTAATCCAGCCCAGGCTTTAGTATAAAATTCTGGTTAATTTATATGTCATCTCTAGCTGGTACAAATGTCCTAATGAGAGCATTTTTAAATATGGTCTGTTCTCTGCTGCAGGGGAATGGCTTCCGAAAACAAACAGTTCCAGAGCAAAGTGCCACAGAAAGAGGAGGAGGAATGAACACCACAAAAGAAGATACACCAAAAAGAGGTTGACTGGAGCTGGCTAAAACCATAACCTGCTTAATCTGTTTCAAAGTAGAGCAAAAAAATGCACACATAACACCTTTGGTCAATAAGAGCAATATTTCATTCTGATCCTTATTTTTATTAAGAAAGGTTTAAAACTCAATGATGGAGTCATTTTAAAATATGAAAACAATCATGTATACTGTTTAAACATTGTCTAACCTCTTTCCTCCATCCCAGTTCTGTTTCATTTGCACTTTTATCAATTTCTCTTCTGTCAGTCAACAAAATAAAAACATTTGTGATGGCATCCTAATTTCCAGGAAACACACGAAAGCTCATTTCTGGCAGAAGGCAATTGTAACAAAAACACCTGACCTGTTTCTCATCAGAAGGCACTCGTGTTCCTTTGCTTACCCAGAGGAAAAAGAAGTCAGTTGATACCCTTGGGGCTTCCCCACTTGTAAACCAATGTTAGACAGCAGACGCTGGCTCACTCTTCTCCATGAGTTCCCATGTCAGCGCCAACTTGCCCTGAAAATAGGAAGCCATAGAGCACCTTTTAAAAACAAAAGAAAGAGCGATATGCAAAAGGTGAGGCGAAAAGGTCCAGCTGCAGGTCTTACAGTGCCTCTTCCCACCTCCCCAAAGTGCAGAGCAATATTGTCAGTGCTGTCAAATGTTATTAGAAGGGCCAATGTGGGAAGGAGCAGAGGGTTACTCTCCATTGGCTTCCCAGCCATAAACTGGGTCACTTTAATTAAATCCTGCAGGTAGGGGATCCAGAGCAGAAGTGTAAAGAGCTCAAGGGCCCAATTCAAAAGATCCTGACTTGGCCCCAACTGGAGAGGGTTAACGGAAGAATTACTGGTGGATGTTTAATTTGGATTTGAGAGATGGGGATTGAGCATTAGGCTGGGGTTTGTTTAGGGCTCATGTGTTCTTAAGCGCCGAGGTAATTTCACATTGTGCTTTGCTGCATCCTTCGCAGCGCTCTGCCAGCCTGCCGTGTGGGAGCTAGAGTAAAAGCTCCACCTGGAGAGAGCAGGAGCCTGCCTGCTTCCCTGGCTGCTCACAGGTGGAGGCCACCCCAGAGAATTTGCTGGGAGAGCAGGGGGCCCAGGAGCACTCATCCCTGGAATTAGCTCCTCGCTTGCTCCCCGGCTGCCGCCCTGGCACTTCTCTTCCTCCCAGCACTTAGCTTCTCTAATTCCCCAGTCCCGCAGGGAGCCAGGCCCGTGCTGTGCAGGAACAGTGAGTAATTGCACGCCTGCAGCAGGGATGAGGAGAAGAGGGAGGCTAAGGGGAGAGTGAAAACACAAGCCAAAACCATCTGCCACCCCCTGACCAGCATCTGTGGGACAAGGCTGGTGCCTCAGAGCTACATTTAAATGTGGACCATGTGCAGCCTCACTGCTGGTTACCCAGTGTCAGAGGATTAGGCAGTCACCCATTTGCACAGTGTGCCCTTCCAGCATGCTGCAACCTGCTAGTAGCCAACATGATGCTGTCTCCAAGCAGAGGATCCCACTCTTCCCTGCAGTCACAGGAGAGGCTTTTCTGGGAAAACAAAATTAGATGTGCTTCTCTGCTTCAGCTCCTCTTCCAGCCCCGCTGCCTAATTTGCATCGTCTCAACTGACTGCTTTCCCAAGAAAGCTGCCAAGGTCACTGGTGCAGCAGGATGGACAAGGAGGCAAGACATAGCTCCTGGGAACAACTACCTGTCCTTGTCTGGGTTGGATTTTGAAATCCTGATCCTGAGTAGACATTTACAGCTTTGTGTAATGCTTTAGTGACAGGATGGAGGTGTAAACTGGTATTAAGCCTCAGGTTTTTAGATGCTGTGAAGCAAGTGGGTTGTCTTCTCTCTGGCTCGTGACTTAAACAGGCACAGGGAGTACTCCCAGTAATTGGAACTCAGCTGTCCACATAGACGAATTGTTGGCATGGCCTTTGGCATGGTTTTGGCCCAGGCCAGCCAGCAACATCCCAGAGGATTCCTGGGCACAGCCTGTGATTTAGCATGGGCCCAGGATACTTTCCCATAGGCAGCTAGCACACAGCTGCCTTGGTCTGGAGGGAAGGAGAGCTTTGTTACATGAATGCAAGGCTCTGCAGGCCAAGCAAACTCAGTATTAGGAAAATCTTCTGAGGTATATCTGATTGCCTGGTACAAAAGTAGGCTTTTTCACTGAAAGTCAGCTTGGGACCACTCAATAGCAAGAAGGGTAATCCCCTTCCAAGGCATGTTTTTCCCAGCTGGTCTGATCCCCATAAATGTGTAAGACCTTCTCCTGGACGTGGATAAGGCCTTTCAAGTGGGGAAGGAATAAACAGATTTAGTGGAGTTTAGAAGTGAAACAAAGAAACTAAGATATGAGAAAAAAAAGTCCTTTATGCTGTTAAAAAGTGGATGCTATAGAGCCTGGGTGGCAAGAACGGAGGTGACAAGAGAAGCGCTCAGCTCCAGCTTGCCTGCCCATATCTGGGAAGCAAGGTTCAGTATCTCTAAATAGTCTTAAACTAGACTGGCTCGTTATTAGTGGAAACCAAGCCCTTGCATGTTATTAGTCAGCAGATGGTATATAAATGTGATGTCAGGAACCAATCTAGCACGACCCACGGCAAGAAGGAGGATGATTAAACAGGGAAATGAAATAGAGCTGTGTAATGTCACAAAAGAGTCAGCACAGAGGGACTTGGATCCCCAGCAGCAGAGGGACTTTAGACCACAGGAAAAAAGCTTTGCCAAGGGAAAGAAGCAAGAAGTGAGTCTGTAAACAGAGCTGACCATGGGGGATAAAGATGAAATGGAAACAGACTTTTTTACTATCTCAATCAGGGAGAAAAAAGTAACAAGAACTGACTGAGATGCTGAAAAGTGAGTGATATGCTATTGCCAAGAATAATGCTCAAAACACTGTAACAGCTGATAGAGGTACTGAGCGTCATGAACCCAGACAGAATAAGACTTTAGAGACACCTCTCGGTTAAAGAAAAAAAACAACCAACAAACTAACCGAAAGCCTTCAGCAACAGAAAAGGGAGCAGATGTTAGCGCCGAGAGCACTAGACTCCACAGGCAACTTTAGAGACTGCTGTCAGCTACTCCTGGTGAAAAAGGCAGGTGCGCCTCTCCCTTGGAATACAAACGCAGTGGAGTCTGTCCTTACCCCAGCATACTCACAGTGAGCCCTTACCTTTCTTTATTTTTATCTAGGACAAATGGTGTCTTTCAGGAAATAGCCCAGAAGGGCCAAAAAAACCTCTTCCTACTCCCTCACACCTGTGCAAGAGACAGAGTGTTTGCCCTCCTCTAGTTTCCCACTCTTTCTCTGCTCCTGTATCCTCATTTCCAACAATGTTGTTCAGACTCAACCCAACAGGTTCTGGCTTTGCCATTAAAAGAAATCTGTATCAGACTTCTCCCAGAGAAAGTAACAGGTAGTTTTCCTTTTGCAAGAAACTTAGAGCTCTTTTCTAAGTCTTCACTTAACTTTCTGGAAAGGTACACCCCCCACCTTTGCTGACCCATATAACCTGCTTGTTCAGCTGGCTTCTGGCAGAAGCCTCGTAACATAGTCCTGGTGGTGGCATCTTCCATTCCAGCACCTTCAGGCAGATGGAGAAAAGGATAAACCAGCCCCATCAGACCTTTGTGAGCACAGCTGCACCATGAAATGTGCAGATACCTGAGTTAGATCCAAGCAAGCTCAGGTACCTGTATCAGTGTGCAGCCATGTAGAGAGGCTCTTTTGGGAGACTGGCCCTAGCTAGCTAACCCTGCTTTTGCAGCACAGCATCCAGACGGCTTGTGGTCTGACAGAACTGGCTGTCTCAGCTTTGCCTTGGGCATCTCTTTCAGGTTTTGGTGATTTATCATGCAAATACACCTGCAGAAGAAGGCCCTCTGATGATCTATGGCCTCCAGCAACCCAGCACAGCGCTCAGCACAGACCCCAGAGGAGGTTTCTCTGCTGGTGATGGGTGTATTTTTGTTTATTCTTTTTTGCATATATACATTGTAATGCATAATTAATGCTTCCATAGTGGTTTTTGATCTTTCATCTGATTTTTATTTTTCCCATTGCATCTCCCTCGCCTTAGCACATGCCATTTTATTTCTTATTTTTCTCCCCACAATCAACGATCTCCTTTTCCCCAGCTCTCTTCCCCTTCAGTTTAGATCACTCTCTCACCTCTCTGCAATAAAGGCTATCCCTCCATTTCTCTTTCCTTCCTCCATCTCCCTCCCTCTGCTCCTCTTTCCTTCCTTCCTTTTTTACCTCTCTCCCTCCTTCCTCAGTATAGGCCATCCGCCCATCTCCCTCTCCCTCTCCTGTCAGCAAAGCAGTTTATCGGCAGTTGCAGTCTCATCTATCAGTCCAATTCATCTTTCCCTGCAGCCTTTGGGGGAGAGCGAGAGGAAAAACCACAAGCTGCCTTCCTAAAGAAACCAGTGGCAGCCACAGGCATTAATATGAGAAGCTTGGGAAGGTGTCGTTTTTCACTCAAGCTGACATTTAAGCTGTTTCATAAATATGAAATCAAACCAAGGGCCCAGATGGGCTTCCACCCCCTCCTCTTTTGACTAAGAGCGGCTGTGATACTCTCTTCACCAGCTTAAAACAAGGGGATGACAGGAGCAAATCTCTAGGGAATGAAGGATAGAAGGAGTGACTGTTCTCAGTGATGGCACCTGTGATGTTTACACTAGTTTCAGCAAAAGGCCACCAACGAGTACAGGAGAGCCATTAGTCACTATTGGTAGTGGCAGGTTTTCTGAGGTTGGATTTCCCTTTGCGTGCAAAAGGCAATGGGGTGGATATTTTCCCCGCTATCCCCACAAGGGATGGTGGATCTCTTTCCATCAACAGTTTTCTTATCACCGTAACTCTGTTTCACACACATGCAGAGCTCAGTTTCAGGAGAGAAAGTGGTATAAATCTCTCTTCCTGGTCCTTTTTCAGAAATCTGACCTGCTTACACCACCCGAGTCCCTATGCAGTCTGTGGTAGCATCACGGGAGTGCAACACCTTGAGCACAGCACATCCCAGGGAATCAGTACAGTTTTTAGGAGAATTTATTGACCAGCTGAGAGGGCTTCAACCTCATCCTCTCTTCCACTCCCATTAGGAAGCAATTCCTTTCACGGCTGGGATGAGGAAGAGGTGTCATGAGTACCTGTTAATGACCACAGATCGAAGGAGTAAGGGAAAGGAGGTAGATCCTGCTGCCTTCTCCTCTTGATAATCTTATCAAGGAGGGTCTCTGAGTTTGTGGTATCTGCTTTGTTGTGCCCACCTTGCTGGCACTGCTTCAGATCATCATCCACCCCACTGTCCCTACAAATCCGTATTGTACATGCAGGCAAGTGGAGAGGGCCACAACCTGAGGAGAGGAGACATGGATATGGCACTTTTATATTCTCCACTAGATATTATTGGCAGTGATACAACTCCTTGGGACCCAAGCATTAATTACAACTGCCCTGAAATTGCTCGCCAGCCTATATGGCATACAATAGCAGAAAGTGACCTCTGGAGGCACTGAGCTCTGCCTTTTGGCTTCACATAGAGCCATGTCATGCTGTCTTATCCCTCAACAAGGAATGCCCATAGCACATTATACTGTCGGCCCTTACTGTAACCCTTGAAAAGCTATGCTCAGACTACTCTCCTTTGATGGACAGATACCACCTAATTCCCACTACAAGTTTAGCTGACCACTTTTGTGAGAACAGTGAACTTCAATTAAAGTAGCTTTTTTTCTTTCCTTGTGTTTGACCCAAATATGTGTTACAGAGAACAATTTTGTCCCCTAGTCCCCATTTGACTAGACTGAGCAGGGCAGGCTCATTTCATCTGGCATAATGGCCTCACCATTCCCCTGATCATACAGGTTCCCTGTGCTGGCATTTCCTCCAGTTTTAATTCTTGTCTCTTGAAAGTGATTGACAAGAATGACACCAACTGTTCCAGGTGGTGTCTACACCTCCTTTGTACAACCACCGTGGTACTTGCCTTGTGTCTAGCATGTGCTCCTCTCCTGGCACATCCTAAGATCTCATTTACCTCTTGCATGGCCATTTCAAGTTGTAAGCTCAGAGCTGTACTGTGATTCACTGCTACAAGCAACTCTGTCTTCTGTTTCCTTATTTCAAACTGATAAGCCTTCAGTGTGCAAGAGAAACTCTCGCTTACAGTGCCCAAAGCTATGGCCTTGCATTTCATGTTGCTGCATTCCCTCGCATCCATGTTAGTCCAATCCCCACAATATCTTGTGTGATATTCTGGTGATTCTAGGCATTGATGATGCTGCCTGTTAACTCACTCCTAATTTTAGGGCAAAAGTCATAATTGAAAACATCAGTCCCAAGATCAAGGTTTGAGAACTTAACAACCTCCTTCCAACATAGCCGTCTCCTTCCCTTCTTTCACCAGTTCCTTACTCACCTCAAAATTCTTGAACTAATTCTCATCTTCTCTCACTCAACTAATAATTTCCCAGGTGGCACCATACCAAATTTTAATGAAGTACAGAGAGAGGAGATCTACTACTTTTCCCTTGTCTAGAACATTAGTTACCTTATCAAAGACAGATATTGAGTTAGTCTGGCACAATCTCTTTTTGATAATGGCATATTGCACTATATCCCATTTTCTATTCCATGTCTTCAATTACTTCTTCTGACATAATTTGCTCTGAATCCATCTATGCCCTTGAGGCCGAAATAACAAGCCCGCAGCTGCCCAGATCATTCTCCCTTCCTTTCTTAAATATGGGTACTACATTTGCTGTTATCCAGGCAGAGGAACCCCCAGTGATTGGACAGATTTATTAAAAATCCCATCTACCAGACCTACGATTTTACGGACCAGTTATCTTAGCATATGGGAGAGGGTGATTTCCCGGCCTCTCTGGTTTGAGCACAGTAAGCTCTCTGAATTGCTTCCGTCTTGCATGCAATCATTGCCCTTTCAGTACACTTATTCCCATTAGTTCACCTGACTTTGCCCCCACACTCTATGTTTCTGCTCTTAGGGGCAAAGTATCCTTCTAGTTTGGAGCTGTGGAAGTTTTTCTTACTACATACAGAGGTTCCACTTCTTTTTTCATTTATAGTATTGAGGATCCTTCTGTTGTTTCATTTCCTTTGCAGGGACTAACTCAGTTTGAGTTCTGGCAATTCGCACTTCATCCCTGCACTTCCTGACCTCCCAAGACATACCTTTCTTTGTTGCTTAATTTCCTTTCCAAGGCTGCCTTGATGTGCAGGTGGACCAGGCAGTTATCAAGTGCAGCAGACTGCTGCGGGGGGGTAATAAAAGGGCCACAGACCTATGGCTCTCCTGGCCTACACCAAGTACTGCAGAGTTAGCCTTGCTGTGATTGCCAACACAAACAGGGTCAGGGTGGCTCTACTGCTGTGGGAATATGCCCTCTGAGCAATGGGAACTGCTGCTCCTACTCTCTGCTTCTCTGGATGACACTCAGAGAAGTACGTTAGACCTTCCTCTCACATCAACCTCCCAGTCCTGATTCCTGGCTTCCCCTCCTTGAACCACAAATCCTCCTTTCACGCGCTCCACCACAAGCAGTAGCTCAAGAGGCACAGACGGGTAGCTGCTTTGGGCTCAGAGTAGAAACAGGGCACTTTTGTAGCTGCTTTGGAGGCAGAGGAGAATAGAAGCAGATCTGCATTTTGAGATGACAGCGGTTGTAAGGGTATTGAGTGGTGGAGGGTTTCTCTAACTACAGCTCCCTGAAAACTCCCACAACTCCTTTGCAGCCTCCCAGTTCATCTTGTCTTCACTCACCTTACATCTGCTCTGCACTGCCACCACAAATAACTTCTTTGATCTTTATATCTGGGGATGACAGCATTCAGAAATCTGTTAATAATGTAGACAATGTGCTGCTTCTGCCCTCCTCTGTTCCTTCTAGGCTTGTGGCTGAGATGTTTTTAAAGTTAAGCTTTTAAAAGAAGCTGGTCATTCATCTCCTCAAAGTTTGCTCACTTTTCCTGGGATCCAAATTTCAAATAATTTTGCACTACCCACTTAAATGTATTCCCCTATACTTCCTCCCTTAAAGTCTCTGAGTTTGCAAGTCCAGCTGACTTACTGATTTATTTGCTTGCACAAAGCTTGCAAGCTGTAAATAAAAGGAAACTCTCAGTTATGATTCATTCTTACATATCCAACCACTCAGTTTGAACAGAACTATATAGCTCTAGGACTTGAAGGGAACTTCAGAGCTTACATAGTCCATCTCTGCCCCAAGGGATGATCAGCTGTCCATACCTCCATCACTCCTGACAAGTATGTATTTAACCTGCTCTTTTAAACCTCCTCTGGCAGAGACTCCATAACCTTCCCAAGCAATCTGTTCCTTGTATTACTCTCCCTGCCCTCAAAAAATGTTCCCCAATGTCTCATCTGAATCTCTTTTCCTGCAATTTAAGACCATTATTGCTTGTCCTCTCTACCACAGACACAAAGAAAAGGTTATTGTCTTCATGGCACCTTCCTCCTTCTTCATAAACCCTTTCAATCTTTCCTTCCCAGGCTAAGCAACTCCCAGCTCATTCAATCTTTCCTCACTAGCTGTGGTTTCTACATCTCTAAGCATTCCTGGTTTTGTTTTCTGAACTAAGTCCAAGCAACCTGCATCTTTCGTAAAATGTAGCATCCAAAACTTGAAGCAGTCAAGGCTGAATTGAAAAAGGATTACTTCACATATCTTACACATGCCAATCCTATTTATACATCCCAGAGTGATGTTTGCTTTCTTTGCAACAGGTGATTTACTATTATTGACTCACACACAGTTTGTGATCTACTGTAACCCTCTATATCCTTTTCAGCGGAACTATACCCAGCCGTTCCCATTTTGTGCTGGTACTATTGATAGCTCCACAGCACCTTCTATTCATCTTCATTGACTTGCATCCCATTTTTTGCAGATTAGTTCTCTGAACCATCTAGATATTTTGTATCTGAATCTTGTCCCCTGTACCATGCTTTTCAACAGGATATTCTATCATTTATTAAGTGTATGCATTATTCCATAACCTAAGTGGTCAGTGACCATGGTACCCAACTTGATGCATCCTTCTATTCACCCAGTAAATCACTGATAACTGTTTTACTGTACAGTTTTCCAAAGAGTTTTGAATCTATATGATAGTAATTTTATCCAGGCCGCATTGCTCTAGCCTGCTAATGGAAGTCTCACATGAGGCAGTGTCAAAACCTAACAAGTCAAGGTGCTTTGTTGTTATCTACAGGGCTTGTTACCTGTCAGAGTAGGAAATCAGGTTGGCTTTATACAATTTGCTCCTGACAAAATCAAATTGCCTGTTATTTACCATGTTGCTATCAACCTCATGATCAATCTATTGTTAGGTCCCACATAAAGCTCTTCTGTAAAATTCACTCTGCTAACTGAAATCAAGGCTAGAATAGCAGCACTTTTGATGGGGCTCAGTGATTATTTGGTGATGAAGTCTTTTAGCTATCACATTCAAGAATAACCAGGCCCTACTTTTATTAATAGCACTTATTTTACAATCTACATTTCAGAAAATACAGCCTTCTAAACTGACTCAGCTCCTAGTTACATTTTTGTCTGTCTCTCATGCATGTTAAAGCACTTTATGAACCCATGGGCTAGACCAGACATCCAGGGGTAACATTTTTACAGTTCCTCCCCAAAGTGATTTGAACCCAACTCAATTCTATTTTAGCTGTGCTGTTACCTATTTGCCCATCTCACATCTTAATGTGCATAATCCCAGCTAACTTTTTTTGTTTCTCTCTTTCCTAAAAGTCACAGGTTCTTCAATACCTATGTTTCAGTCATGACCTCTACTGTAACATGTTTCTATAATAACTAGTCAATAACAAATAAGTATCTTGCTGTTTTTCATGTTCCTTGAACTAATGTTAATGGATCCTGGCTGTTTCAGTGTAATTTTGCCCAGTTTTCTGACAAGTTCAAGTGTGTGTTTAAGTTTTCCTCAAACAGTATCACTAGTTTCACTACTATTCCAGTCAACATTTGTACTCTTCTTTTCTTTGCCTTTTTGTTTTATTCCTTGCTATCCAACTATTGCTGTGTATTCTTCTACTCAGTGCTTTTCTTTCTGTGTATGAAACAAACAAACATAGGGACAAACATTATACAAGCTTTTCCCAAACTACCACTGTTTCCTAGGCTGAGATCTTACTATTAATTGTGCTACCTCAGTGTCAGAAATCAGTCTCTTGGGCATACAGGAGTCTCTCTCCCTGGAGGATGACTCTCCTTTTGGGAATGCCTGTCAGTGGTTAGGCTGTCTGAAAATCTTCCCAATAAGATCAGTCCTGTGACAGCTTTTCTTACAGACTCTATGCACACAATGAATCTCACGGTATTTCACCTGCGCTTCACTTGCTGCTCTGAGCACTTTCCTTAGCATGGTACAGATATTTTTTACCTTCTCTGGTGGGATTCCAGCAGTAAAATTCGTCCCAGTATGAAGGGCAAATTTTCACAGGATAGTCTTTGGGTTCACAGATCTTCATGGTGGGATTCACCACTGGATGTACCAGGGACCAATATATCTATTAAGGCAAAACAAAGCCATCAGTCCTGGGCTGTGTCTGTGGAAGCACACACTACACCATACAAAGACCACATTTTTAAAAAGATAAGCAAGTTGCCAATGTGAGCAGCTTTCTGTGCCACAGCCCAGGTGGATATCTTGCAGAAGCAGTCTGGACAGGAAGGCAGAGCAGCTGCAGGTAAGTGCTCATGGGATATTAGTTCCCTCGACTCAGCCACTTGTGGTCCTTGCAGTCACACAGCAAACTATAGCTTCTTCTGTGAATAACCTTTATCTCTTCCTCTGCACATATTCTCACCTAACCTACACTCAGGCTTCTTCCATTCACCTGAGATCATGGATCTGGAATGCTGCTGTGTAGCCACATCTAACCCATATGGAGAAATCTTCACTGAACAAAAGTGAAGCCCAATGGTAGCAGGGGAACCAGTGTGGAGAGAAGTTCATGATAATGAGGAGAGCAAAGCATGTGGTCACCTGAAGAGCTTGCCCAAAAGCCTGAAGATATAGGACATCAGGAAGTTTTAGGAGCAATTATAAATATTACTGAGAGAAAATTAAAGGAGGAGAACTTTTATCTCAAAATACCCAACCTCACAGATTATTAGAAGATATTATTACAAGACAGGGAAAAATGACACAAGATGTGTCATTTTAATATGTAGAGTATGTAATGTAGTTCAGTAAGGAAACCAAGTTCAGTTCCTATAGCACCTGGAACATGGTATCCATAATCCACAACAACAATAAAAAAAACAAGAAGAAGAAGAGAGAGAGTAGGAGAAATAACAGAGGGAGATAGGGCCCCCGAGACATGCTATTAAAAACTTATATTTAGAATCTTGCAGTCTCCAAGGAACGGCAGATGCAGGAGTTAATTGTACTACCTCAAAGGGAGATTTCCAAATACCATACCTAGTGAGAAATTACAAAGACTTGACTCCTTACATGCTTGCAGCTCCCATGATCTTTGCCATTTCACAGGGCAAGTGTGAAACTCTACCACTCTGGGGTGGCAGCTTTTTCATGTACCATGTGAGTATAACAAACAGTAGCTGTGTACATGTCTAATCCAGTGATTTAATAGATCCGAACAAAATTTGGAATCTCTATGCCAAAAGAAGCTCTGCAATTTCAAATTTGCCTTTGTTAAAAAAAAAAGTAAAAAAGAAAAAAATCTTAGAAAATGTCAATGAAAAAATTGTTCTTTTTAAGTCAATGAGAATGTTTTGTCTCTATCTTAACTTTAAAGTTACATTATACTGTAGTTTCAAAGAGAAAACAGGAATCCAAGCAAGAAGTTATAAAAAAGCCTAAATGAAATATTTCAACCTCCTGGATGTGTTGATGTGTTTTCTGAGTGAAATTTCATCAAGTGGGGCATATTTCTACAGACCCTGAAGCTTTCATAAAATCAGCCTTTACGAATGGAAAATTGTTATACTCCCCCCCCCAAAAAAAAATCAAGTATCTCTCCTATTGAGTTTCGAACCTTCAGCACTGGATGTGCAATCTGTCACCTGTGTCAATAAAGAGCTTTCTAGGTGTGAGCAGCAACAGTCTCAGCAGTTTCTGGCCAGACACTCAAAAGAGTATGCTCAAATTCATGTGGTTTCACTCTCGACACCTGCAGACCGCTGCGGGTCCACAGTCTATCTTTAAGAGTCCGTGTAAGATACCTATGAAACAGCGTCTTTTTCTAGATTTTAACTTGCTATAAGAGGTGAAATTTCCACTGGAAATGTTTGGTTGCTTCCAATTTTGAAAAGCATGGCTGTCCCCAACACTCATCTGCCTCGCAGGGCAGCGGAGGATGGAGACTCACCACATCGAGCCTTGCCCAGCCACAGGAGCAGAGCAAAATGTACTGTGCAGCCATGCATCAGCCCTGGGAAAACCTTCTCTGAGGAATAGAAAAGCTTTCCCAAGGAGGGAGATGACAGCTGCAGCTTCCTTTGAAAGCTGCTCGCTTTCCTCTGTCTCCAGGGCAAGCAAGGATTTGAGGTTATTCCTCTTTATGGCTTTCCCAGTTAATCTCCACCACGTGTCTGATGTTACTCTTCTCTTGTATTTCTGAAATTACTCCTCCTTCTCTGTTGTGCAGTTACTCTCACCTGCATTTCTGGGGAGTGCTAAATATATTAATGAATGCAGCTCTCTGCCTATCAAACCTGGAAATCAGGGAAGCTGCGAATTTAGAAGATCAAACTCTACATATCCTAGCTGCTGAGACACAGCAGATGAAAGACATTAAAATACAGCAGTGGTATTGGATAGTTATCACCTGAGTGAAACATTTGTGCTGTTAATGCATCAGATCTATCCTCCCTGCTCAACAGATCACATACAACCTAGGAAAAGTTCTTGAGTGGTATAATCCACTACCCAGTTCTGTCACCAAGACCTTTCTTGCTTCATTCATTCTTGCTTTATCTTCAGAAAGAAATGTTTCACTTCATGTCAAGTAGTGGTTTAGCATCAGTGAAGAGTGAGTAGGACAAAAAAGTGGTCACTATCTAGTAGTTAATGAGTGGACCATCACAGAAATCACTGGAGCTTGCACTTCGCTGACCATTTTGGACTAGAAGAAGGATTAATTACAGCATGGAAAGTGGGATTTGCCCAAGTAAATACAGAGACATGTGCTGTAGAAATTTGCATCTGGGGAAGCTATCCTAAGCTTCCCTTCTAAGTCAGTAAAGCTCTAATCAATATAACTAATGCTGTTTAGGGTGCAGTTCATTGCATCCTAGAATAAACACCTGTGTTTTATCTGCTGAAGCACTGTCCTCAGTATCCATTAACAATAATGGCATACATAAGTCTAGCAGGTGTAGTATCTAGGACATAGGCATCTACATTGTAGATACCCATCACTAAGCGAGTCAAGTCCTCCCCTGCCTTCCTTTCTGAGCTATAAATGGAGCCCTGCTTGGCCAGCCGGGAATAGGCTTGCATTATCTGCACACAAATTGTTGGGGACTTTGCTTCTATATCCTCTCATAGCTAATGGTCTGTTCTATTAATTCTTAAGGTTAAGGTGACCTTGTAAAGTAAATAAGTGCATTTCTCAAATAGCACACACCAAATATATGTATGCACACATTTAGATATTTGCGAAAGAAATTAACCCTACCTCTCTAACTCATTTCCCACTTTCCTTTCAGTGGCAAGATAATCCACTTAAATAGAGTTCCTAACCTTTCAACAGGCATAAAACAACATGAAAAAGATGGAAAAACCCAACCGGTTGATTTCTTTCCTGCTCATGGAACAAAAAGAATAATTATTTCCTTACTTAAACAAAAATTAAATATTTTTTAAGCTTTCATCCTTTTTTTGTCTTCATTATACCACCTCTTAAAATAAAAAAAGAAACATGAAACTTAATAAAAACAAACCAAAATTGATGCAAACGGAATAATTGGCAAGGCGTGAAAATACTGCTCGTATCCTGGAGACAGACTGCATTGTCGGTCTTTTCTTAATTTTCACTCTATTAAGGTAATTTCCTGTGACCGTGGCTTTTTTTCCGGCAGCCATTCTCACATACTGTCATCCCTGCCTTATTCGCATGCTGGGTGGGAATGTGTGTGTTTTTTTCTCTTTGAGAAAGAAAAACACACATATCAGGTCCGTTTCCCAGAAGTCTGGAAGCAGACATGCTGGTCTCTGAGTCCAAGTGCATTGAAGGGAGGAGTGAAAGTAAATTTTGAAAAGTGACTTCCGCATCACTGTGATATCTACTTAACAGGACCTTCATTGGATGTCTCTTATGAGAAGCCAAGGTTTAATGCAACATTGCACACTAAACACTTTGTCATTCTACCCAGAAAAATGCTTCCTTCACCACCGCACTGTAACTTGGACCCAGATCTGGTTCTAAACTTACAGCAGACTCATAGCTACTTGTAACCAGGGCAAATCTGCAAGTATATGAGTTTCTGTGGCCAGACTGACAGCCACATGTTGGTTTTCTCCATCGCTTAGTTTCTTCCCTTGCTTTCTTCCCATGCTCTTCCTAATCAAGGTTATTATTACATGTACCACCCATGAAATGTAGGCACCTTGAGGAAGTTTATAACTAAATCTAGATTTTGCAGAGAGCTATCTCAGCTTGAAATGAACAGCATGTCTTCAAATACGCCAGGAGTGACAAAAGGCCAAATTACATTTATTTCAGAACCACAGTGAAATTCTCATATTAAATAAGACTAAACCTTTTGTCTAAAACTCTGAGTGCTCCACCTGAAATTATTTTAGAAAGTTTTAGAAGTCAGCAAGGAAAAAATATCTTTGGCTTCTTCCCCTTTTCCATTTTCCTCCTTGCTTCCAGACAGAACTACATATGAAAGTGTGAAAAAGTTTTAACAGGAAGCAAAAACTATCAGATATTCTCGAACTAAAACTTAACCCCTGTGAGCTGAACCTGGCATAGCAGAGCAGGCAAAGTGCCCTTCCATCACTGTTTGTCCCTCTGTCTCTGACACTTGCGATTCCTCTGTGTGTATGCATTTTCATGTGTGTGTGACTTCACAATTACTTTGAAAATCCACATTAATTTTATTATTGTTATCTATATGTCTTGTGAATATTTCCCAAAAGTATGTTGGAGTTTGTATGCAAACTTCCCTGGAAACAAGCTATGTCCCACGATATTTGTCTTGTGTTTGCATTCACCTGTGCACAGGAGAACTGATTCACAACCTGTTACTTGTGGCGTAAAACTTTAGTGATAAAGTAAAAGGTACTCTCTTTGCTACCTTTGTTCATCAGGAATCTCACAGCGTTTGAGCCTTGTATCAGTGAAATCATGTTCTCTTTTGGAGTACTGGCAGGCATAAGATAACCAGGCTGATATTACTGAATCTGATTTCTGCTTCAAATTAATCTGACTATAAGAGACAGTTGTCTTATTATCTGCTGCGTGTCATTAGGAGTGGGCATGATCTGGATAATGGCCAAAATGAGAGAAGAGGGAGCCAAATTCAACAAGCATCCCTTGCCACAGAGATGAGGTCCAACCTTGCAGAAGGTACTGCATCTCTGTGCCTTCTTTCTGTCCTGCACAGCAGTTATAAATGAAAGCTCACTGACTTTCTGTGGCATTTTCAGTTTTGTAGGTCAAAAATACTAAATTACACAAATTAGAGATTCATACCATGAGTATGTCTATAACACTCAGCAATGCAGACCTACACAGAGCAGCCTGAAAAGAGAATTGCTTTAGTTTAAAGAAACAAGTCTAACCATGATGGTGAGTGGAATAAGTGAGCCAGTGAGAAGGAAGTTTCTTTCCATTACCCAAAGTTTTGAGGTAGCACACAGGTACTTTTACCGTACCATGTTATGGTATATAACTTAAAAAAAAAAATCCTCCAGCTTCCCACTCGCCCCTGGAAGGTTCCATCTCTACTAATTTTTATCAGCAAGCACTAAAGCCACTGGGGGAACCAGTGAGGCTTTAGTAGGAGGACTTATGTTAGCATCTTAATGAAAGTGCATGTGGCCTGCAGCCTTGGAGCACAGGCCACATGGTCCTTCATGTCCAATAGGCCCTGGGAGAGAAGATTGAATCCAGCTGTGCACTATTTAACAAGAAGCTGGTGCTTGTTTGCAGATGGATGATTTCATAAAGAGTGGAAGGGAATTGTGCCTTCATTAGCTGGTAGGATCCCATTTCCTAATGTCCCCTGTATCAACAGATATGTGGATTTACCATTGCTCTTCGGATCCCAGGTACAAAACTTTCTAACTGATGCATCTCCCTGCCTCCCACTGCCTGTTGTCCACACCTACCACGTAGTGGTGATGACAACCAAAACTGTGAATAGCTGGGACTCAGCTGTCTGAGAAGAACTCTTGAGAATGATTGTTACAGGGTTAATGCCCCCTACACTTTCCAAGGAGCAGCTCTCAACCTACAGCAGCACTTCACTTTGGGAGTTACTATTTCAGATGGATCCTCAGAGCTGCAACCTGGTGCCTTGTTTGTGGCAGAAACAAGATACATAACTCATAAAGGAAGGCTGGAATCATCACTGCTCAGTGCAGATGCACGACTTGAGACTATTCAGCTATTTAGTGCAACCATACACAGCTATTGCCAAGCTCCCTACACAGGATGCCCTTTGTGTCAGTCTATAGCAACCCTCTCTGGCCAGCTGGAAGAAGAGCATCAAGCTCTTCTGGAAAACACACACACCTCAGTGGAGCTGCACCTGGAGGGTCTGGGCCAAAGCCAACCACAGATTCAGGAGCCAGGAAGGGAAAAAGAGACCTCTGAGGTATCTGATGAATGCAGCAAACAAGACCTAAACCAACCCAGCTCACTGGATGCACCTACATGTCTCCAGTTTTTGCACTGATCTTGTTCATGGCTACTGCCATTCGGAAGTGCAGAAGGTAGAGCAAAGGCAGAAAGAGGAGGTGAAAGAGGAGGTGAGGTAGAAGGGCAGAGAGCTGGCAAGAAAAGTAAAGGCTAGAAATATACCCCAAATGAGCTGGAGCAGTCTTTTTTGCAGTACCAAACTTTGCAGAGTTCCTAGAGCAGGCACAAGCAGAGAGGGGACACCTAAACCAGTGACAAAATTCCTGCAATCACTGCAAAGCATGTGACAAGCGGCAAGTATGGGTGGCTCCAGAGAAGACGTACTCCATCCTCCTACTGTATTTCCAATCCTTCTACAACAAAAGCCTCCAAACTCTCAGAAGACTATACCAAACAGGAGATCAGCCATACCAAAGACCACACCACACCACCACCTACAGCCAGCCACACGAAAAGAGAAGACTGAGAGCACTGCCCAAGTGGTAAGTACCAAATGAAGCTTAGCAGAGAAGAAGTCAGGAGACCCTCAGAGACCCAGCCTCATGCTATAGGAGAACAAGAAACATATCCATGGGCAACTAATAAAACCTGTTTTCTTATGTAAGCGTGCCATAGGCCCATACTTTTCTGCAGATATATTGCCCATAGTCTGCAGATGCATTCTCTATTTTAACTTTCTATTTTCCCTCTCCTCATTTCTGTCCTGTGTTTCACATTCATGGTATTTGTTTGTCACTGTCTTATTCCTAACTGCCTTTTCACCTCACTTTTTTTCAATAGCTGTTTTCTGTTTCTCACCAGTCTCTCTGCTTTTCTTTTTCCTAAGGGGAACATGGAATGGGAAGTACCTGAATTAAAATTTGTGCACATCTGATGCATGCAAGAGCTTGATATGAGGCATGAGAAGTTTGCCATATCCCTAGTGATTAGCTCTTTGACTGCCATCTTTCTAGCAGCAGGATTTTCTTCAAGAGGAAATACATGGTACAATCAGCTCAGTTAAGGGAAATTAAATGAATTTGGGATTGATAAAAAACCCACACAATCAATTCTGAAAGAGTGAAGGGAGAAGTGTTTTTGGTATCCATCCTGACTCAAATTGCTTTCAGCACTGAAAGTAAAACATATTCCATTTACAAAATACAGGGAAAAAAAAATACCAGAATCTGATATATCCTGGACAACTAATATTTAAAGACAAAAAACCAGTACTAATGCAAATTCAAAAGGATTATCTGATTTCATAAAAACAGTTAATTACCAGTGTCAGGGAGTAGGCCAAATAGCATGAAAACTGTCTACTTATTAAAATTAACTGAAGTGGAAAGAAAACAAAGGAAGAGTAAGAGAGAAAGACCTGATAATGAATGGAATGCTGTAAATTAGAGATAAAGAGCCCTATTCTGCCAAGAGTTACACCTGTGTGTAACAGAAGACAGAGCTGGGCCCAACTGATGCCGCAGGGATTTTTGCTGACCTCCTGTAAAGTGGAGTTGCTGCTGTCACCTTGTATTCATTTTGTTTTCTCCTCCCTTGCCCTCCCTCAAGGCAAAATCCCTGAATCAGCCGTATGCAATGAAGGCATTTTGCCACTGTACAAGCAAAATGGGGAGCTCTTGAACACACTCATGGCAGCCGTCCCACATCCCACTAGTATATTTCAGCTGTCAAGTGGATTAAATATTGCCCTTTAAGCAAACTCATGAAAATGTAGAACCCTCACCATTTCATCTTCCTCAAGATGAGTTCGCTGTCTCAGGCTAAAGATGGCAAGAGACAATGAGTTTATGCAATTTGGACTCGTTAAACACCTAATAGCTTAAAGGCCAGGTATTCAGGAATCCAGTGAGTGACCCAGTAAGGGTCTTTCCAAAGGATTCAGCCCCTTAGTAGGTCTTGGCAGGAGCCACTCAGATGTTTGGATGTTCCCAAACCTCAATGCAAGAGAACTGCAAGTGAGAACACTGTATAGCTCAACTGCTCAGATAAGCAGTAGTGCCAGAAAGCTTACACTGACCAGTAATCATGTGTCTTTCTTTAGCCAAAAATACCATGAAGCTAGACTATTTAGTGCTGTTCTGCAGATCCCATACTCAAATACTAACAGCTCAAATGCAGCTGTCACTGAATTTAGGCTCAATTTAGGTAATTTAGATGTATAAGTACTTGATTGTGCCTGAAAATCAAGTATTTAGCTCTTCTAAAAGGTCTGACTTTGGGTGACAGAAAGAACTGCCATAATGAAAGCAGACACTCCAGCTGAAAATCTGGCCCTTTGTTAAAAAACTTTTTCAGGAAAGTCCAGAAAAGTCCAGCAATGATGGGAAGGTTAAATGCCTGCACCACATTGGGATGTTCTGTTTCGGTCTAATCACTTGGGGATTAATCATCTGCATAATTTCTAAATGCTGCCCAGACAAGTTGCTCCATGCCTGCAGGACCTGGGAACTACTTTAAAAAATTGCCTCAGTATTGTCTCCAACTCAACATCTGTCCATGAGCCTGACACTCTCCCCCAAGCCAGCAGAAGTCCTCAAGGACATCACGTTCACCACTGCTGAAGAGCAAGCCCTTGAATGTGACAGCATCCTGCCACCTGCCATGGGCCTGCCTGGTCAAATCAGACTTTGATGTTAGTTTGTGGTGAGATGGGGTTTTCTATGTCCCAAAGGACAGCGAAACTCACTTGGAGTTACAGGCTTACTGTCTTGGAATCTTTCTGCTTCAGCTGATATATTGTCTAAATCTAAAACTTATTTAAAAACCTGTCTGGATGCGACGGCTTTTAATTAATCTTCTCTTAGTTTTTATACTATATAGTACCTTGAAGACGCAAGATCAATCACTGCTGTATTGTAATGTAGAGTTGGGAGACAGAAAGATAAATGAGCTATCAAGTTTAGCATTTTGATAGGTAAGTTTAATTTTAACTAGCTCAGGAACATACTGTAGATAGGTGGATAAAGTCATGAAATGGAGCATTTGTCTTTAGGACCCAAGCTAGAGTCCATCAGAAAGGAACAGAAAGAGTGCCTTAATGTCTGGTCAGTCTCACACAGACTTTTCAAGAGAATAAACAAACGCTGAAAATGAGAAACATCATCAAACAGCAAAAATAAAAATTGCACAAATCTGATGGGATAAGACTATATTTGGCAGTTTTCATCTGCATATTCTACAGCTTCCACTCTCTGAAGACTCATTCATAAAGGCATTGGGACTATTTCCAACGCATGTTATTAGGCATATGTGACAGCCATGATAGAAACAGGTCTCAGTACTTTATAAGGAAGGGTAAATACAGTGTCATGCACATGATGGGGAAGAGAGAGGGAAGTTTATCACTCAAGGGTACAAAATGAGTCAGCAGCAGAGCTGGCAGCAGAACCAAGGAATCCTGACTCATCGTTTACTCCATCCATGAGGCTATCCACAGTGCTGTGAGTAAGTGATATAACAGCCAGCCAAGTCATTCATTCTTTCAAAAGTGCCTATGCAAGGATGAGGCATGTTTAGGTCTTTCATGACTCACGGTGACTCAAATTCTGATGCGTTTCACAGGGTCCATCACAGAAACTCTAATTCCTGCATTTTTCTGCATGGTCCACTGTAATGATTCTCATTCTAATGCGTGCCACGCACCCATCGCAGTGAGGACTTCTAGTGCTCCACCCAGCCCTACTGCAATGACTAATGCTAATGTACTGCGCCAGTCTGTGAGGAATTTCCATCATGCATCATTTTAAGATCACATTGTATTCAACAGGACATTCAAATTAAGGCAGTTCTTGAACATACGGTTGCTCTGAATCTTAACTCTGGCCTTTTTCCATTAGACCAGTAAAAAGGTTGAGCAGGGGAGCTAAATAGAAAGCAGCTCTCTTTCCATATGCCTCTCTAAGGAATTTATAAAACACCCAGCATGGAAGCTTCCACACATTGGGTGAAGGTGTCTTTTTTGCCAGAGTGTTATTCTGCTGATCCACTGGGGTAAGAATTACTTAAATTCACAAAAAACAAAACTAATGCTGAAATCATTGCTTCTTAATCCATTAAGTCAAATGTAACAGTTGGGTTTGGTTGGGATTTTTTCGGTTGGAGGGAACTGCATACCTGTACATGTTTTCTCATGTAGTAAAGAAAATGGGTGCAACTTGCATGACTGATAATATATATCTCACCCATATAATTCAGTTTGCAGTTACTCCTCTGGTATGATACTGAGGCTCTGAACACAGAGTTAATAACACATAGCATCTATTATTTTACCAATAGGTTGAAAATGTGGCTACGTGACACAAGGAACCCACCCAGTGTTAATTTGTTCAGCTGACTGAAAATTTGTCCAGAACACTTTGGTGGTTTAACTTTGCTCCAAATGACTGTATATGGTATCAGATACCATCTGTCCTCCACAATGTGGCATTAAGCCAGAATAATAATTTTTAAAAAACCTTAAAAGCCACCTTAGACTCTGTAGCTTCTGCTCTTGCAAATTTAACAGACAGGCACTTTTTTTGACCACATCCAATCCAGATCAAAAACAGGGGCTGATGTAGCAGGGCACACGGCCTCAGAGTTGAGAAATGCTGTTTTCTTTCCAGCTCACTCCATCTGCTTGTCAGTGCAAGATTATGTGCTGCTGTTGTGTTAGTACAGGGATTTTAGCCTGTCTGTTCTGAACTGTGGTGTGTGATGGGGCTTTGCTACTGCAGGCATCCTGGGAGGACCTCTCCCAAAAGAGGGCTCGTGTTCTGCAAAGGCAGGCTCTCATTACTAGAGCCAAATGTATAGCAAAGACATGCAGGTCAACCATTTTTAATAACTTAGAAATAGAATATGACTCTGGCCATTTTAATGCTCTGATTATACTTGCTTCAGAGAGCCCTCACACGTGCAAAGCCTCATTGGAACAAGAGTTCACAGGGAGTAAATCTCAGGCCTGTAGCTTAGAACCACTTAATCACACAACAGACTTCATTTCTGGCAGAAGTAATTAACAAAGGTTCAGCCATCTAATCAGGGAACAAAGGCACGGTTCTGTCACCTCATTGACCAATCATGCCACCCGAATATCGAATCATGAATATTGACTACTCACAGCACAGGGTTTGCAGGTAGCTCCCAGACCAAAATAAGCATAAACCAAGGCTGCAGGTCAGTGAATGCAAACCCACAGTGTAAAACTGGCTGAGCACAAACCACTGCAAAGACAGGGGATGGGAGGGGACACCAAAACAAAGCAGCAGCTAAATTTGCCAACTGCTGCAGATTCTGCTTGACTGTGAACAAAACAGAAAGGAAGAAAAAGGGTGTGGAAAGAAGGGTGAGAAGTCCCTGCACTGTCCTCCCGATAAGCGCTGTCCAGAGGAAAGTTCAAAGTGTGGGAGCACTCAGCTTTGCACAAGGCACGTCCAACAGTGGTGAACTCTTGTCTAAAAGCCCACCTTGCAGGACTCCACACTGTGTATGGATTCTTCCATACAGAGCATTCCTCATTCACTTTCCTTTTCCATATGCTTGTTTTGACTGGTGCCAAGCAAGGGTACTCTGCCAAAGCTGTTTTTTTCTGCCCTGCTTGAGAGCTTGCTCCCTTGCACTGTGTTCAGCCTTCCTTCTTTATACTGAGGTGAATTCTGCTCTTCTGCAGTATGTGAAAAGTAGAGGGTGGGACAGGAAGATGATTGGGACTCAGTACTAGGTCATTCTGGTAATTGGTGGGGCAGAACTGAGACTGTGAGCAGCCTTAGACAATGAGAAAGTTCTCATTCAGATCATAGCATCACACCAAGCTCCTGCCTTTGTAGTGTAACGAGTAATAGCCCCATCATCCAGACACTTTCATGGGGAGCCATCAAAAATGGAACCAAACTGAAGAGCTCAGGCTCTTACATTCAAGCCTGAGTCCCAGACAAACACTGTCTTCAGAAAGGGTTCACGCCTTAGGAAAACTGCCCCAACCCCATTCATGGACTTTAAAAACAAAACCAAATCTAAGGAAACCCTGAAAGTGCTGGAGTGGAAGACTGCAGTAGTTCATTTGGTTCAAAGAGTTGTCAATTAAGCAATATGTTCCAAAAGACCACAGTGATGCCAACAGAAAGCTGTGGTATGAAAGAGGGCAAACAGAGACTAAAGAGCTGAACAGAGAATGCAAGTTCATACATCCAATTATAGCAAGACAGGCATTGAGAAGTGACAACCCAGTCTCACAGTTGAAACACTATGCAGAGAAGCTGGAGAGCTGGGATTTATTTTCAGCCCTGGCACAGGTTTTATGAATGACTTGGGCACCATCAGTCTACCTTGTTATAAATTTTTATTTCCTTAAACATAAGAAAGAGCAGTAATGCCAATTAACTACTTCAGAAGAAGCAGGAAAGACATAATAACGTTTGCAAGGTGTTCAAACACTTGTTTGACTGAGAAGACAAAAAACCAGGGGCTTCCCAAACCTCTTCTGTGAGGATGCAGTCAGGCATGGGGGAAGGTGGCTGGCTACCCACCCAGAGACAGATAATGTTGGGTCCAGTCTGGCTGCTGTAGGTCATGCAGGGTAAAAGCTGCGGGGAAGTTTAGGTCCCAGTCTTGGTTTGTTGAATCTGAGTCCCAATTGCTTAGCTATTCAGCCTAGGCCTAGGTGTTTATCTAAGAGAAGCCGTAGCATGTCGGGTTACATTCAAGGTCAGGAAGGCTTCAGCCAGAATGGGATAACAGAATGCACAAGTGAATGTGGAAAGCCAGGAGACCAGGCCAAAATGAGAGGAAATCAATGCATGGTTTAAAATAAAGAAAACTTCCCTCCCACCTTTTTCTTCCACCTCCCACTTCAAATGTAGGGAAGGAGGACCAAGGCACAATCTGATGTGGAGATAGTTATGGTGAAGGTGGGAGGGACTGCACACCCCTGCAGCCTTTCCCAGAAATGACCAGTATCATGCTGTAATAGTAAAGAAATAAGTCAAAAACCAAGCCAGTTTCACAGTAAGGAGGTCTGAAGAATAAATTAACTCTCCAGAGTAACTCACCAGCCTCCTGTAGGATCAGTCCTTCTGGGAGAAGGTGTCTGCATGCATATGTGCAGTCAAATAGTTCTCCCATGAGGCTGTGAATTAAGGC
>NW_010171110.1:0-2059 GCF_000695765.1 Mesitornis unicolor | reverse complement strand
AAACAGAAGCTGCAGGGAGGGAAAGCATCTCCCATTTTCTACCTCCCAAGAATCTCTCCCCTTTCACCTCTTGCAGTCCTTCTGCTTCTAGAAAGGAACACCACACTTTACTTATTGCTTCTCATGTTAGTCTCATTGCTTCAGCTGCTAAGGGCACATGGATGGCAATTCAGTGTCCTGTACAGCAGTGCAGCTGGCATATACCTGTCTCTGAACCAGTGCAACAAGATGGCCAAGAGGTGAGAACATTCCCTGACACAGATGCAGCTGGCCTACTGCAAAATTGAGCCATTCACACGAGGACTTCACTGTTACAAATGGATGTTTCTTAGTATACCAATCACAAGTGTTCCTGAGGTCAAAAACAACATAGCACCTTCCTTCCAGAGTGAGAAGAAGTTTCAATTACTTCCCCCAAGTGATCACTTTAACCAGGGAACTGCTAAATAGCTTTAATTGCTAGCAGTAGCTCAGCTTCTCCAGCACAAGCCAGTGAATGTTGACAGGGTGGTTACAACCAGTTCTCACTCCTCTGCCTTGCAGAAGGAGAGCTTTCTCCATTCAAGGTATCACATGAAGAGAAATGAAGCAAAAAAAGGAGGGGAACCATTTGCAAAAAAAAGAAAAAAAAAGAAAAAAAAAGAAAAAAAAGAGAAAGATTGAGATAGATGAACATCAACAGAAAAAACATGCTGGTTATCTCACATCACCTGGCAGAGGAGATTAGATGAAGAACAAATTCAAGCAGGCAGGGAGAAGGGAAAGCAAGCCAGGTACTCTGCCTTGCCTTCCTTCACTGCCCTGCATCTGCTGCTTGCTTGCTGTCACACGAGTGCTGCCACATTGCTGTGGGCCAGAGAAACACCAGTGCTGCACAGAGAGAACCAGTGATGCCAAAGCTTCAGCTGGAAATGGGTGCCAGCGGGGGAGCTGGTAATGGGTGCCAACAGGGAGCCCTAGGCTCTCCTTGAGGCCAGAGCAGAGGGACAGCTCTTGCAACAGCAAAACTGTTGTGTCTAGGTCTCTGGCCAGGATGGCAGTGGGGAGCCTGGTCTCCGGCTGTGCCAGTCTCTCACATTCACATCAGGACTGTGTCAGGCCCTGGGTTACCCACACATCAGAGTACCTGAAGAGTAAAGGAGAAGCTGAGTCTTCTTGTCAGCCGTTTGCTGTGTGCCAAGATAGGGCGGTTCAGGGGCACAGCTGGAGATGAAGAAGGGAGGGAGAGAACGGCAACACTTTTCAAGGATATAGCAACCTTCATAGCCAATCAAACCAATTGTCCAACTGTTGTAACACCTTGTCCCAGGCAGTGGCTAGCATCAAGGATAGATGTAAAACACTTAAAATGGGAAATAACTAATATGTCCATTGGGGAAGTTTCTTTATAACCCCAGGCAGCTAGTGGTTGGATTTATGCCCTGAATCTCAAGGGCTGATATTTCTTATAAATTTTTTATTTTCTCTAATGTAACTGTAAATGTTCTCACTATCCACAGAAATAGATTACTTTTTTTTCCTCTTTTATTTTTTTTCTAAGCCTTTGAGCTCATTGTATAACACCCTGCAGCAGGGAGTTCCACTGTTTAATAGGATACCATAAAAAAATAATTACAGAATCACAGAATGGTAGAGGTTGGAAGGGACCTCTGAAGATCATCCAGTCCCACCCCCCTGCCAGAGCAGGATCACCTAAACTAAGTCACACAGGAACGCGTCCAGGTTGGCCTTGAATGTCTCCAGAGAAGGAGACTCCACAACCTCTCTGGGCAGTCTGTTCCAGTGCTCTGTAACCCTCACAGTAAAAATGTTTTTCCTCCTGTGTTGAACCTTCTGTGTTCCAGTTTGTGACCATTGCTCCTTGTCCCATCACTGGGCACAACTGAGAAGAGTCTGGTCCCATTCTCCTGACACTTGCCTTTTAGATATTTATAAGCATTAATAAGATCCACTCTCAGTCACCTCTTCTTCAGGCTAAACAGACCCAGCTCTCTCAGCCTTTCCTCATATAAGAGATGCTCCAGTACTCTCATCATCTTAGTGGCTCTGTGCTGGACTC
>NW_010171109.1:2793-6121 GCF_000695765.1 Mesitornis unicolor | reverse complement strand
GCCCCTCCTTCCATGATCTGTAAACTTTTCTGTTGGCCAGTGGCCCCTACAACATTAACAAAGTCTTTTCATACAGGTATAAATTCTTGATCTAGAACAGAGAATGAAGCTCCTGTATCCACCACAAATTCTATCTCCTTCTCATGCTTCTCTAGCAAAATCTGTATTGTCTTCCTCTTCTATCAGTTCCTTATATTACTTACACCTTTTACCAATAATATGTGCAGAACAAAAACATTTAGGCATTTTAAGGTTAATTCCACATTCTTTTCAATTAGCTTAACTACTTGCTCAAACACATCAAAGGAGGGGGAGGAACTTCCCCCATCCACACACACACACTCGCTGTTGGGTAAAGCAACAAGCACAACAAACTACGGGAGGGGTGCAGAGACCAGCTCTGCAGGCGCCTTGGTTAAATTGCACACAATTAATTGCTGCAGCTAAAAATATTTTCTCTTGGATTTCGTACTCATTTTTGACCATCCTCTTTATGGTGGTCATATGCCCAATTATGCCATATATATCAATAACTGACATTTTTCTGTGTAATTAGTTTTCTATAAAGTCATTAAAGCATCAGCATATGGAACTTCATCCCATTTCCCAAGTTGACAACAGAACAACATCAATTATAACAAGGTATTTTAGTTTAAAGTGCCCTTAGCTGGCCATTTTCCCCTGTCATCCAGCTTATACACAGTATTTTATCAAAGTATTTTATCCACTCTCCCTCCTGGTGTGCCACTTATCACCTTCCAATGTGCCAACATGAACCCTAAGAGGGAGTTTTCTGTTTACGATGTTTGCTTTCCATATTGCTAATCAGTTCTGCTCTAGTTCGCAGGAGACTATGTACACTTAAACTCCACAGACCACTTTATGTACCCAAAATCTTTCCCCAATATGATCCCACTGCGTCTACAGACAACACCTGAGACATTAAAAATCAAAATGTTCCCAAGTAAGCTCCCGATCCCAAGTAACCCAGAAAAATTTACAACAATTTACACATTGGCCCTTAAGTACTGGGTTACACTCGTTCCTGAGTGGGAGAAACAATAACCAGTGTAATAGCCACTGACTAAATTCACATGCCATTTCTTCAGCCTCCTCCTAGCCGTTTTCCTCACAGCTCACTTTTAAACTCAAGATATATCTTATTTGCTCCCCCACAGTCACAGGATCCCTATTTGAAATGTATAGCGACACATACTGAAACAGTAGAAAACAATTATTAACCCGAAAGTCTTGAGCACAATTACAATAGACAGACCTGGGTTTCAAAACAAAATTAAATTTCTCATTTCGTTCGTCTCTGGCTGTGCCCCTCACGGTGCTATGGAACTGCGGATCAGAACTCCACACTCACTGCAAGTTAAACTGTGTCTCATTCACTCTTACATTCAACAAAAAACAAGGTCTTGTATAATTCATACAGGAGTTCAAAGGTTTCCGAAGGTACCCCAGAATACAGATATGCCTTGCTGGTATGAACACCCTGGCATACTCCTTCAACATAGGGTTTCCCCTATGACTTATAGGAGGTTCAGTTCCAAAACCGTGGTCTCAAATTCCAGATTTAAAGAATACCTAATCACCTTGTAATTAAAGCTAAGTCCCTGTCTGCTCCCACAGTGAGTCAAATGAGATGAGGAGTCCCTCTGGGAAATTCCCTGGGCCATGGTAAAGGAGTCCTGTGCTCAGCTGATCCTGCAGCTGAGCAGAAATGGTCACATCTGGGGTGCCAGCTGATTTCCAGAGAGGTGACCTAAAACAAAACTTAAAGACTCATAAGAGGTTTAAGTTGGTATTACAGCACTGGGGTCATCTCAGAATCACCTGAGATTCCCAAAGAATGAGTACATACATGTCCTTTTTATTCCTTAAACTAACAGATATTCATGCTAACTTCTAAGAGTAATCCTACCTTTTTCATGGAATTCTTTAACATAAGTCCGTCTTCTTCTCGCTTTAACTTTCATCTGTCCACTAGAGTTCTCTTGTGGTCACTCTGAGGTATTTTCATGGATTGTTTATTTCCTCAGGTGGTCATTCTGCTCTTCTTCATCCATTGTCCTTTATTTGAACTTTCCATTGGCACATGCGTAATACTATTCTTGTTTCATAACCTTCATTATTAGGACCAGCCTGGTTCTCACCATTGTCCTTGTCTCCAAACACTGTATTCTTCAAACAAACTGGTTCCCATACCCTTTAACTAATGTTAACTACATGATTAATTTCCCATGATAATTTACAAACTGCTTGTCAAATATACTAAAATTTATAGCTATATACATTAGTTCTACTTCTACTCAATATTGTTCTAATGCCTTGGAGAATTTTCTGGTATTTTCCCACTTTCAGGAAGGAACAAAAAAGAGGCAGACAGAAGGGGCTACAAAGGCGTACAGTTACATGTAAAACAGGGCCAGCCAGTACACTTGCCTGGCTAAGCCCCAACTTGATTGCAGAAGTCTGTCCTAACATCTTATTAAAACTTTTCTTAACTATCTCTCTGCATAATCTCACTCTCTGTGCCATGTGTGTGAGCGCTGCAGGGACCAAGTGCCAGACACTGAGGGAAACCTGCATTTGCGCATGAGTGGAATTTGGTTTCAGACACTGGAGTCACAGGGGTGTGGGCATCCGTGACTGTCATGGTTTAGGCCCAGTGCGTAACTGAGCACCATGATGCCCCAAAAAGGGGGCTAACCAAAATAAGGTCTGAGAGGACTTCTCACCACTTAAAAGGTCACAGGCAAAAGACAGACTCATCATAGGGAGAAAAAAAACCAAACCATTTTAATTTGTTACCAACATCATCAGAGTAGAATAGTGAGAGATACAACCAGACCTTAGAGTCAAACATCTTCACCTCACCCCTCCTGTCTTCCCCGGCTGAGCTTTTGTTCCTGGTTTCTTCACCTCCCCCCTTTTGCCCAGGAGCGCAGTGGGGATGGGAGTGGTGGGCTGCAGTCAGTTCATGCCATGTTGTCTCTGCTGCTCCTTCCTCTTCAAGGTTCCCCCCCAGCCTCCCTCTGCTTCCACATGACATGCTTCCCACAGGAGAAAAGTCCACAGAAGTCCAATGTGGGTCTGACCACAGCAGCAGTTTCCCTCAAGCACAAAATCTGCTTCAGCCCAAGTCCACAAAGATCCAATCTGGGTTTGCCCATGGTCACAGTTCCCTCATACATGAACAGCTCCAGCACACACTGCCCGGAGTCACGGCTTCTTCAGGTTCTTCAGGAGCAGCCACCTGCTTATGTGGCACTGTCCCACCGCTGAGCTTCTGCGGGCTGCAAGTGGGTCAACATGGCAC
>NW_010171109.1:0-2605 GCF_000695765.1 Mesitornis unicolor | reverse complement strand
TGGCGTGGCAGTGCCAGGGTCGGGGCTGCACCACCTGCACCTGGGGCTGTGCTGGCTGGGCCAGTGCAAGAAAGAGAGAAAGCATGCCCTGCACTTCCCTTCAATACATGAATTTGCAAGGGCGCTGATTGGCTTGACCCTGGTCAGAGGTAGGTCTGACAAAGGAAATTGGGAAGCTTTTCAGGTAGTTTCTTACAGGACTGTTTCCATAGCCTTCCCCCACTACCAAAACCAAAACCAAACCCCCTCACAGAAAACCCAGTACAGTGATCGGTGGTGTCAGAGACTGGAGTGGGGGGATCCCAGCGAGAGCTAGCAGGGCAATGGGGATCTTTAAATTCCTGTCATGGGGAGGGAATAGTATGTGTTCTCAGAACTGGCTACTGGGTGGCACTGGCGTGAAATGAAGTAAGTGAGGGTCTTGGCACCAGTGGCTCGGTGTGTGTCTGTATCTCCACCCTGAAACCCGGTGTGTGTGAAATATATGTGTATAATGACCAGCAAGCTTCAAGCTGAACCAGCCAGTGAGAAGGACACCCTGGCCTGCAAGAGGGGTGCCAGGCCATGCTGGTACTTGGGGGATACACAAACGTGTGTGCTCATGAACTTGAAGAGTGTCTCGTGTGCGCTTCACTAGTGACCTCTTGTCTCTGTGAGCTCAGAAGGAGGGGGCTGGGCTGTCTGCCCTTGTGTTTGTGAGTCTTTTATGTGGCTGGTGCTGTGATCTCTGCTGCTTCTCTGTGGCAGTGCGTGTGATCACCTGTGTCAGTGCCCTCTGTGTGTGTCTATGACTCTGGAACAAGTGCTCAGTTTATTTACTAGTTGAACCTGCAAGTGCAAAAGGTCACCTACATCCCTGTCTCCATTTAGGGCTCAGGGCAAGCCCAAATGAAACAAGGAGCAGGATTTTCTATTATCTTCTACCCTTGCAGGGAAGGATAAAGAAAGGAACAGAGATGCTTCACACAATGTTAGAAGTTAAGACTATAACAAGTTTAATGAAAAAATAGGAGAAAGGAAAAGGTACTTAATAAGGAACAAAATATATTTAACTATATACAAAACCTGATCCTGGTAGTCCCAAGTAAAAGTGTCCCTTGTGACTGTTGTGACTGCAGTGCTGCAGGGGAGTGGATGGGGGGGGATGCTGCTGAGCACGTGGAAGGAGGCCCCGCCTTCATAAGATGCAACAGGAGGCAGCCCAGGAAGGAAGGAAAAGCCTGAAACTTCTGTTGTCCTTGGTTTTTTTCAGACTGTGGCTGGAAATTGTGGGGAACACCACCGGTCTGTGACCTTACAGAGTCCTACAGCCACCACCTGTTTTTCCCTTTCAGGCAGTGAACCCTTAAACCATAACAGTCCCTCAGTCTAGACAGAGACCCTGGGTCCCTGGTTACTGGGCTGGGCTCCATCAGCCAGGCTGGTGAGGACCTGGGCTGGAGCAGCTGGAGGAGGTGGCCACTGGTATGTCTCTTAACAAAGTGACTGTAACCTTCCCAATAGCAACTGGGAAGGAGTGGAGTCTGAAGGCATGCTTTCTTGAGAAAACAAGAAAGGGGATGAAAAAGCGCTCTCCCTAAGTGTATAAATGTTTATGCTTTTCTGGTTTTGTTTCCTAATGCCTCAGTACTTATATATTAATTTTAATTGCCAATTAATTTAGTTAAATTACCCAAGTCAAATCTATTTTGCCTGTGACAGCAACTGGTCAGTAATTATTTTGACCTGTTAGTCTTGCCTGTCTCATTCTCCCTATTCTTTCCCACCACCTCTGTCTTGCAGGGTTAAGGGTAACAAGGGGTTGTTTAGGTGCTTGGCTGCCAGCTGAGGTCTGCCAACTACACTTGCATGATATATGCTCATGGCTTCACTTGACTAGATAAAATATAGAGAGATATATATATATACACACATCTAAAAATTTGTATATTACTATAAACTCTCAGCAAGAAGTTTAAACCTAACTTAAAAGTCTGTTACGAGTCCTGGTCTGCTAGCCATTTCTGCCCACTTAAAAGTTCTGGTTCAAAGAAGCATAGGCTCCATATTTGAATAGGTGCAATTTTTATATTCCCCTAGCAAGATGGAATTTTGTAAGATACACTGAGAGCATTTCTGAAGCCATAAAATGTTGTTAGCTGGGCACTTCAGTTTGAAACTCTGGTGAAAATATAAATGTTTACAATTACAATGTGAATTCAAGCTCCAGCATTAAAAATACTGGGTGAAATCCTAGAGTCACTGAAATCAGTGATCGAACTAACACCATAGAAGCAGTATTTAATGTCTGAAGCTTTACAGTATTTTGCTATTTCTTTCTTATAGGATAATTAACAAAAGCTTTCTGAAGTGTCTAGGGAAGATAGGTCACAGTTTCAGTTCAATTGTGGATTAATTCATGTGTCAATGCTAATACTATTGATACTAGTGTGGCAAAACTTTAACCATATTCAAGTGAAACCACTGCAAAAGCAGAAAAAGTTTTAACAAACCAGAACAGTTCCTTACACAATTTTGGTGTATAAAGCATACAGAGAAATTAACATACAGGGTTGGGACAAACCATCGTTAAACCAAGTTGACGAGGCCTTCTACAGGCAGCTGA
>NW_010171108.1:93944-96912 GCF_000695765.1 Mesitornis unicolor | reverse complement strand
CCTTAGACTGCTGCTTGACAGTGACGCGGCACAGGCCGGCGCCGTGCTCGGTCAGCGACGTGGCGCCTCACCCGTGACTGCCAGCCCAGCCGGTTGCAGAGCCGCCTCGGCACTGTGTCGCTCCGGGCTCACAAGGGTATGAGGCCCGTGGGTGCGCTGGCCACGTCTTCCAGTCAGCCATAACAACGAATCGAATGAATAATGTAGTTAAATGTGTTACGGAAATAGGCCTGCGAGTGTCCTGGCTCTGTGATGCAGGGTACTCACGGGGGCAAGAAACGTGCCGGCTGCATGAAAAGGTAGAAGGGACCCTTGCAGTCAGCAGCGAGATGCAAATGTACACATCAGACCTTCTCCATGGTTGTGTTTGTGGAAGGACTTGCGAGTTTAATTTAAAAGTTTCTGCCTGGGCCAGGAGTTGGAAAACACCGACAGAATACGAGAAACTTCTGCAAGGTGCAGAAAGTTATTTGTGGTTATGTGAGGTGGTTCAGGAACATGTCACTGACTCTGTACTTTTACCCCAGTACTTTTCTTAGCCACATGTGCGCTTGTTTGGGGCCTGTGTTTCTGCATCTCCCATGGTTTGAGACCTTCACATATTATATTTTCTTAGCATCTTGGCATCCGTATTGCTGTGCTTCAGATTTTCAAAGTTTCATTTTTCTCAAACATTTTGACCACCAGTATTTCTAAATTTTTGCCTGCCTGCTTTATCAGGCCTCCCAGAAGAAGAAAGTCACACAGTAGCTTCAAGCTATGCTCATGTACACAAAAACCTGCCCTGTACTTGATAAGCATCATTTGCTGCAACCGCAGAGAAGTTGGGCGCGCTACCAGATGCTTACAGATGTCAGCCCAGGCACTGCAAGTGCCTCCTCACCTTTCTAGATGCAGGGCGTTAAGACTCCAGTGCATTTGCCACATAGATAGCAGGAACACCTTTTTTAAAAAATGAGGAACAACAACTGAAGCTCTTGAATGTCTTTTTGCCTGAACTTAAATGTACTGGCTACATTAATGCTTTTATTCTTAGAACATTTTGAAGCATAATTACTCCCCTGTGGCACAGGAAGAGAAAAAAAAGAAGCAAGCAGAGAGAGATGAAATCTCTTGCACGAAGCTAGAGAGATAGGAAAGCCAGGAAATGAACTCAGATTTCCTGAGTCATGCATTACTGCTTTAACCACACAGTCATCTTTTCCTTCAGTCATTCTAAGCCTTTGAGCATTAAACATCAACTGCATTAGCATGGATCTGATCTTTCCGTACTTTATTCATCAGAATGGCTTCACTGTTCCTTCTGAAATTTCTTCAACTAACTTCTCCATTTCCTTCCCAAAAGTAAAAAAAAAAAATTTAAAAATTACAAGACTCACTGGGCGAGTATTACTTTTCTCACTGCCTTTCTGTCGGCACTGGCAGGTATTTCTTCAACCCCAGTACAATGGAACTGCGGAACTTCCATGATGGATCTCTGAGGCAGGTACTCAAATGTGCACTGAACGACATCAAGGAACGAATGGCTCCCTGTCATTATTTTCAGCTAGATCAGAGGACTAGGAATGCTTGTAGCCAACACAAAGGAGGCACATAAGCTAGGTGTACTGACCTGGAAGTGGTGGTATAACCATCTTTTTAAGTCCAGCTCGTAATTCTATTATCTGAATATTATGAAACAAAACTCTAAAAGAATTAAACTACATATATAAAAAAGAAGACAACCTAGAGATGTTTTAGGACAGATTTGAGAGCATCCACTATTTGTTTAGACATTTAACAGATTTTCACAGTGCTTATATAGCTTCAAGATTAAGATCTCGCTTTTAAGCAGAATTCATAGTTTTTGAAAAATAACTTCAGAAAAGGGAAGCATTACATACATGCTGGCAGCATCTGACTACTGAACTGGAAAGAGCCTCAGCACTAAACACTGACAGACTACAGACTAAGATCTAGCTATGATCAAGTGCCATATCTTATCAGTTTCATACTTGATATGTCTTCAGCTTGATGACTTTACCTTCCATTGATTTTATACTAAGTTGATTTAAATGGACTTTATAGTACACTGGGAGATGCACTAGAAGTTTGTTCTATCCACTTCACTCACTGATGTGGCATTGTGCTGCCTCCAAAAACCAGAGACAGCAGTGGGTAACACTGACCGCCCAGAGAAGAGTAAAAGCTGCATGACCAGGTAGTCATATCACACAAATAATCTCCCAGCCCCAGCAGTTTGCAGGCCAGGGACTTTATGAGACAAGGACACACTTTCTCACAAATTTGCTGATATATGAGCAGCTTCAGTGAGGGGAGTATTAGAGAGGCCTCATTTCCCAGTAATAGTGGAACAGGTATTTTGAGAGCATACAGCCATAACCTTGCTGGCTCCCTTGGTTTCAACTGACTTGCTGATAGTTAGTGAGGTAAGTGTAAACAACCAGCCATACAGTAAGAACCTTGCTGTTTGTTGTAAATATTTTCCAGTCAGTATCTGTATGATTGGAAGGCAAACCCTGTTCATTCTTTTAACTTCCGATTGGTTTCCATTTCATGTATTTCTGCATACTGGAAATGCATGTGTTTCCCTGACTCTAGTGGAAAATGAAAGGATTGTTCAGATTTGTCCGTGTAACAAGAATGTCCTGGTTTCGCTGGCGTAGAATCATAGAAACAGTTTTCTGTTCAGGAAAGCTGTATTTCTGCAAAGACTACAGTACTCAATTTAGTGGAAAAAAGAGTTTATAAGACACTTTGTTTTGGTTTTCAGCCAACACTGGTGTACAGGTTGCTGTAGTGATCAAGGTCTTTAGCAGTTTTGACATTAGCTAGGTACAGAATCTGGGAGGAGCCAAAGCCAGGGGGTTTCAGGGCAGCTGACCAAGTTGGCCAACAGAATTATCCTATACCATAAACATCACACTCACTATAAATTTAGGAGTTTTCTGGGGATGCCCACTCTTTC
>NW_010171108.1:84837-93929 GCF_000695765.1 Mesitornis unicolor | reverse complement strand
TTCCTCAGTGGTCATCAGCCTTGAAGGGTCTTGCCCATCGTTCAGCTCCCAAGGCCTATTCCCCTGCTTGTTGCAACCACTATATTGTCTGAGTATAACTTTATGTACTTTATATTAGAATTGCCATTATGCTGGGTTTTATTATTTTATTAAATGTTTCTATTTCAGCCCATGGCTCTCCTTTCCTTTTCCTGAGACATCAGATGATAGAACAGCTGCCTAAACCTTGACACAAGAGCTCTACGCTCTTCACAAAACCTGAACTTGGTATTTCCCATCCCCTGCATTACAATGAAGCTGAGTTAGTCTGCTTGCGTTGAAGCCATCGTCAAAGCAAGGGCAATCTCCTTCCTCACTTCACTTCATAAAAATCATCTTTGCCATGATGTCTACAAAAAAAAAATTCTTGCTAGGCAGCTCATGTGCTGTGACTGCTGATAACTAATCTAATCTAATCTAATCTAATCTAATCTAATCTAATCTAAACTTTTACCTTGTGTGTCCATGTTCTGTTACTGTATTCACATACTTTATACTCTGATTTTATATTATCTGATACATGAACCATGTTTTTTTTCTGTTTGCACTATTTCTAGTTCAAAAGGGCTAAGCAGCTAGGTAACACCTTTTTTCCCTCATATATAAATACTAAGTTATTCATTGCTGGTTATTTTCCTTTTACAGAAAACTAGCATGGACTCTCACTATCTCACAAACATTCCAAAAAAGGAAAACAGTTTAGAATTAAAGAGTATATGTTTATTGGGTCATAACTGGGCTTTTGATGAAATATGGGACAGAATGCATGCAGTTGGATGGTTAGGGTTTGAAAATCTTCATTTCAAAAAGTCTTCTGTAAAATGTATTCATTGACGGGTATCAAAAAATGAACTGTCTTCTGTTTTCTTAATCTCTACAAAGAGTTCTTTCATTAAGGAATACATCCCTTTATGTTCCCCAAGTTTTAATTCAACATTAGAGATTCACTGTCTCCAGAATTACCTATTTAATTTTCCACTTCTTGTACTTCTTAAACTATACAACTTCATTTTTGTACTACCTTAAAAATAAGTACTAAAACGAGTACTACAAGTTGATGAACTTGTTCACTGAGATAAAAAAGAAGGAAAACAATGGGCTAATGTCACATACGAATATACTTACATGACTGTGCCCATATATGTGTATATTTTATTATTTCCATGCATAGAGTCCACAGGTAACTAAAATTTGTACCATTCTGCAATAAATAATTATATAAGAGTACAATAATTAATAGGAAATTCTGCCTGGTGCAAGCTGAGGTCTTTACAATGTTTCATCATCACTGCATGCTCAGATGAAATGTTAATTCATTCTCATCCCAGAAAGGATCCTTTTAAAGAGTAATCATGCATTTTCTGAGTCTTGATTCATAGCTGAAGCAGACTGCACAAAGGAAGGACCTCAAATACAGTGATATTTTTTCCATGAATAGTGCTTTGATAATGTTGGTTTTTATATGCAAACAATTAGTTTCAGTTAACCTAGAGACTTAAAGAAAAACACAAGCAAATGGCACCAGTAGCAAACAGCACCTTCAAAATACAGTTCAGGACTTTAAAAATAGTTTCATTCCATGGATATATTTGACCCTAATCTTTCTTGTCTGAACACGTGAAAGCATCAGAAGATAAAAAATGAAAGCTGAAATTCCATTTTTCAGTTATTAGATTACATTTTCAGTATTAAATGGCAATGGAAAAAAAAGAGCTCAGAGGTGCAGATTAAAAGATGCGATTACTTCTCCTCTTGTGCACGTGGCAGTAACACGCGCACTGAGAAGAGCTGACCTTATACAAAATCATGCATGTGACCAGTCAGTAATTAACTGAATGGCTAAAAATATTTCTTCAGTTTGCATTGTGAAATAGAAAATGGTAAAACCCTTCTGGGTTTCTGAGAGGAACCGAACCCAAATGGCCAGACCTCACTTCAAAGACATTTATTAACAGATCGGCAGTGACGGCCGCTGCCACCCCTCTGCTGGTGGCATGGAATGGGGTCAAGACTGGGAGTGGATGCAGCTGCCAGGGTGGTCACCAGGGGTTTCAGGGGCTGAGAGTGGGATGAGATGGAAACTAGAGAAGAAAAAAAAATTTTTAATATATATGTATGTATATATGTGTAAATATATATATATATGTATAAATATGTATAAGCTCCACTTATGCAGCTGAAAAGAACAGTGAGTGTGCTCCTTGCTTGGAGGAAGTCCTCCTCAATGGCCTCAGTGCAAAGGGTCACCTATGGGAGAGGGGTCCCTTTATCACCCTGTTTCCTTGCCAGGTGGTTAAAATGCTCCCCTGCCACCTTGGCTCTGAAATGAGCCATAAGTGGTGGTATTTTGGGGGTCTGACTCTACAGACATGACCAAAATACATCAGTGGTTGGTCCTCCAAGGTAGGAAGAGGAAGCTAATGACCTCCCAAAAAAACTGTGAGTCATGGGGTCCCCCCTTTGGGAGGCAGAGACCTGGTCATAGAGCCCCAGCATCTCCTGGAAGTGGGTCCACAGCAGCTGCAGGGCCATGGTGAAGGTCTTGACCCAGAACTGGGATCCTGCTGACACCACAGCTTTGGTGAGCTATGTTTCCCTCTAGGAGGGGGACAAAAAACTGCTTCGTGCCCATCCAGGAGGGGTTTTGGGGCAAAGCAAGTCCCTCTTTGTCCTCAAACACTCACCTTTGGGTTTGCTTGCACCAGAGCCTGGTTCTTTCTCAAGATTTTTCATCCAGTGGTTTCTAAGAATTTGACAGAAGCGCTGCTGAGTCCAGCCCGAGGAACAAAAATGCCTTTTTTTGTATATTTCTCCCAAAGATTTTCCCATCCCTGAGGCAGAAAACACTTGCCTTCGATTGCTGGACTTTCTCGAATGTTTTTGGCAGGTCCCTGCACAGCTTCTGGGGGAAAATGGGGGAAAATGGCCACCAGCCTGCAGGACAAGAGGAGAGTTTGGGAGCTGGAAACCCCTTCTCCTCCAGACAGCAGATCTGCTGCTGTGTAAGGGACAGACAGTATCACAAACCTTTGGATGGAATATATATTTTTCATGTTCATCTGAAAGCAGTTCAGGGAATAAAGTTCTCCTTAAGAGTCAGAATTTGTAATCATAACTTAGCTCACTGTCGTATCCAGAGGGAAAAGGGATTTGGAAGCATTTTCATTATAAAAGCGATACCTTATTAGTCCTGTGAAAATCTTTAAAGATGAGAACCCTCATTAATGTCAAAATTTAGCAACTGAAATTCTCTTACCAATTCCAAAATACTTCACAAGAGAGAAATTAGATGGAAGAAAAGTTTTAATGTTAATTTTCTTTAGGACAGGATTTTTACAGGTATGATCATGGAAGTGAATAACTGTACCCTTCATCCTGGCAGAGGTCGTGTGATATTGTGCATTTAGAGTGACGTATTTCAATACTAAGAAAAGAGTAGCCTGTGCTGCTGATGCATCTAAATCATGAGCAGTATTGCAGACTCTAGCTAAGAGAAGTGAGCCTCAGTTTTCCCTGGAGTTGTACTTCTTTTATACTTCCAGTGTCTTGGAAGTCTTTTGCTTGTGGAAAGCATAGAAGCAGCTGAGGATAAGAATATTAAGCATTATTTCTCCAGATGCAGATGACCTGGAGTGGTCCAAAGATGGACAAAACCAGAAAGGAATAAGAGATTGCAAAGAAGAGGAAACAGGAAAATACAAAAGGAGACAGAGAAAAAGGTTTTCCAAATCAGAAGGAGAAGGTAACCCTGTTAGGAGGGGAAGATCAGGTCTCATGAAATTTTGAAGAGAGAAGTTAGAAAAATAGGCCTACCATTTTCCCCTGGAGTGGTGGAAAGCCCTACTTTGCACTCGCTTCGTGCTGCTTTTAATTCCTGATGCTAATACAGGGACATCCCCTAGCTAGATAGATATGCTAGAGCGTCACTGGGGAGGCACAATTACGACCTCTAAAGTTTTACACCTGAGGCCAATTTTAAGCACTTAGCTAAATGTATAGTTTACATATTCAGTGAATTCATTAAAATGTATGTATCAAGACTGAAACATAATGGCCCTTAGATCTGTTTTCTGTACCAGTGTTTATCTGGTGTAAGTGTTCCTCTCTTAGTTTGTTAGTTGCTGAATGAACAGGTGTCAGTTCATGAGCCATGGAAGTCTATTGTCATTGAAATGCAGAAATGCTTACCTGGCAGTTTTAATGCAGTAGTACCCTAGATTCCTCACTTCTTAAAACAAAGCTTAAGCAAGGATCTACAGTTCTGTGACCCAGTTCTACCCTACTCCTTTAGATGCATTTTTTAGATTCAATATCAGCTTGGGTAATACATCAAGTATAATTTCAATGGATGCATTCAATACACTTATTTTCTGTAAGTTCATGATGGATATGCGAACATTTACCATCCCTCAAAAGCTTCAGCTTTTAGCTTAAGCACAAGGAATCCACAGAATTGTTGCCTAAATTAAAGTGGTACCATAAATAAATTTTAAGCACTACAATTTTGGTTGTGTATTGGAAGGCATTGTCGTTTTTCTTGCAGCCTCAACAGGTCTTCATTAAAAAAATGTACCTAATCTCTTACTGCTGTTAGGGATCATAAAAATCACTCAGCTGCCTGCTCTCTTCACCAGGTTACTGCACAGAAGTATGCTGAGACCAGTTCACAAAGGAGTCCAGAGCTGATGGCAAACGTCAACTCTAAAAATAACAGTTGTTTTGGAAGAAAAACAACCCACAGATGTATCGATGGATCTAAACAATTCACAGATGTATCGATGGATCTTTTCAGATCCTTCCATGATTAATAATTCAGTAGAGGATGATTTGGGCCTCTTAAAAATTTAGAAAGCTATGATGAAAAAGTTCCAAGATTAAGAAGCCTGAAAACCGAAATCCTGTATTTATACATGACTTAGAAACAGCTTTAAGGAGTATGTTGCACTACCAACACATCTCTCCTCTAAGCTAAGAAATCCTCTTCAAAGGAAAAGTCCCTTCAAGGTCCGTGTCTAATTAGTCTATAGCCTTTTTACCAAAACTACTAATGAACCATTTCATTTACAGAATAAAGAGCACACCATCACAAGAGAGAAATCTTGATAACCACTGAGAATACCAGTTTTCACTGGCAGTTGATCACTGAGGACTAGGCTAGGACTAAAACTTACTCCATTGCTCTTTTAATGGCTGTCAGACCATATTGTCTGTCAGAAATAATACATCTGCACTGAGAAGTGACCCAGTTGGTGACTGTGAATTGAATCTCACTATATTCCCTTCAGTTCTCCTTTGAGATAAAGATTGTATTATCCATTACCTCTGTCTTTGTAGAGCATGTAATTTCTTATGAAATTTACTCATTCAAAAGCTAATAATATGTTTAAAGCTTTGTATCAGATGGTCTTTGGTCACTGCCAAGAGGGAATGAAGCTAATGCTAAATGTTCATCAATGCATATGGTAAACAGAAAGAATAAAAGCAGATAGCTGGGACTGGTTTTTACATTTGCCCTGCAACACTAAGTTCTGTAAAATAACGTATACAAGCCAGAGTACATTTCCGTATCAAAATGCAGTCAACTGCAGGAGGCTGTATTTTGATTAGCATTGTAAATTCTGTATTGCTCATGTTACAAATAAACTGGAGTGAAGAATGAGAAGGAAATAATATACTGGAGATCTTCTGTCTACAAACTACATCCGCATTTTGGTTTTGTGCTTATTTTTATTACTCATTCTCCTGCCTTAAGTTTTTACATACTTTATATATATATCAAAGTGTATATAATATATAATTTTATATATATACCTTGCAAGCTTGCTCTTAGGGGAGTGAATTCAAGCACTCAGTCCCAGTGACTACTCGGAGACTTGGCAAATATACAGCATCGCTGAGCCATTTCAGTCATTGCTTTTAACTGCTTTACAGGCCATCAGCTTATGGAAATACTGAGACAGCAAGTCATGTCTTGCTAATGCTGATTTTTTTTTTTTAAGTAAAAGATGAGAGAAGAAAATTAAGGTGGAGAAGGAAAAAGAGGTCTTTAGGTTTTGTTTGCTGGTGGAGATGAGACCGCGATCTCAATATTCCTTGTCTCTGGCTTATCTAACCAATGTGCATCCCTGGACCAGGCCCAGTAATCATGCAGTTTTGAGGAGGGTGTGGGGAGAAGCAGGTGGGCTTCTGCAAATCCCAGGGATCCTAAAGATGGCAAAGATGACGGTAAAATTCCTTCCATCCTCCCAGCATTTCTCCATAGCCACTTCCCACACTTTTTAATTATGTCAATAAACATAAGGAGCGGAGTCATCCCCCCATTACCTTGCCTGCTAGTTAGTTCTAATTGCCAGCACATCAATTATGATCCATTAATTTCTGGTTCCATTCCTCCCTTGTTTACCAGACATGATGTCAACCCAGCCCTTGGGTTGTATCAGAGGATGTTTTTGTTTTCATTAGTTTAGTAAGCCACCCGCTTCACCATCTCTCTCAACAACCAATGTTATAGGCAAAGAGGACATTTTATGAAATGTCTCTCATTTAAAATTCCAGCTTACAGTTTGGTTGGGCCCGGTGAGACCTCAGTGGTTGTAAGAGAAAATCCAGTATGAGAGTGTCTCGTAAGAACTGATCGTCTTTGCACCATTTAAATGTTAAAGCTAATGCCATTAGAAACTCAAATTATCCTGCCCTCTAGACCTGTAATAACAATTAAGTAGGAAAAGTATTATGCTCTGTGTGCACTTTGACAACTGCATCACTCCTGGGTGCTCCTGGTGCTGAGGGTATTTCCACAAGGGCAGTATTTCACCCACTATGTGCAGCATGTCAAGTCATTCTTTTCACATTATGCACTAATTAAAAAATAAACATGTAGTATGACAAGTTAGGTTCAAAAATCTCCAAAGGACAGAGCTGCATACAGGAAATCAGCTGATGCTTTGTGCCCTCAACTGTTACTTACTCCTGTTCTCTTAAATGACATTCTACCAGCTGATCAGTTCATAAAGTAAATGGACAGCTGCAGTAGAGAGCAGATATTTTAATGGCAGAGTGCTGTAGACGTGGCTGACTGCCAAAGAACACATTGTTAAAGCAAGCAGCATAAAATGAAAAATTAAGATACTGGCACCAAGATCTACTGGTAGGAGCTGAGGGTCAATAAAGGACGCAGCAATAATCTAAAAGATTTTTTCCAGTAGATTAAATTTAGGACAGGCAAAGCATCCTTGCTTTGCAGAAGTGATCTGCAGTGCTGGGAACTGAGACGAGGCTCAAAACAAACATAAAAGACGCCGTTGGCTGTCCTGGCCACTGCAGCTTCTCTTCTTGGCTAACTTGCAATTTGGTACAATCCTTCTTTATAGCACAGCTGTCACAGCTGGACATAACACCACTCACATCAGTTCTGAAATGTACTTTGTCTGTAATCAATACATATTTCAATGTATGCAGTATTAAAAAATACACTCTATTTTGTTTTATTTGGAAAACAACAATTTCTTGAAATTGCCTTTTGCCTGATACAGATGCAGAATAACAGCAGCAAGGCAAAAGAATATATTCAGATGATCCTTCCTCAGTGCCTGCCACTGTTATCACCAGTTAACATACACTGCATATGAAAATGGCTTTGAGAATTTCTCTAGTTAAATGGCTGAGCATTCATTATTCAAGGAACTCCAAACATGATTGCACGTCCCTTTCTCTGGGTGCATACATTGTGTTTCAGTCTTTACTTACTTAGCATCATGTGCTGTTACTCAAATAGTATCCTTACTCTTTTACTGCTCTCCTATACAATGACTACAGTATAGCCTGTGATGTAGTTCTATTTTCACTATGACCTACTGCCTCTTTGTTGACTCTGACCTCTTTACACAAGTTGTGTTTTACTCCACAGATGCATTTAAATAGTTTGTCAGCATCTGTATATCATCCCATTTATTTCTATGCCTGGGGATACTCCTTACTTTAGAGCAAACAGCTACAAATTGAGATGGTGAGGCTCTTCAACCACGTCTTACAGGACCTGTGACTTAATATTACAGTATAATCTTAAGCATTTTTTGCTTGTTTGTATGGAGTCTGTCTAGGAGTATTCCCAGTGGTCTCTGAAGAGCACAGCTAAGATTTAGAAGTCTGCTTGACCTGTGACTGTTTACAAGCAACAGGCAATCATAGCCAGAGATTTCATTATTTGGAATCATTTAGCCAAAACCAAAGGTAGGATGGATAGCCTATACATGTGCCAAGAAATCTTGTCAGCTCACTTCAGTGAGATTTCCTCTTTCAATGTAGAGCAGCTCTGAAATTTCCAAGGTGAATTATGAATCCTTTGGGGATTTTTTTTATTATAAGGCAGGAGCACTACTGAATGCTTCCAATGGTTTACAAAGTGTATAAGGATTGAGCCGGAACACTTTCAGCACAGTATTCAGTATTAAACCTTGTTAGTCAAGCGTAGCTCAGCCTTCCCTATGTTGCATTGGGCAAGAAAGCAGTGTGTCTGTGATTATCAGCAAAGACAGAGCCAATCCTGCTGTGCGAGATGATGAGAAGAGGGGGAGAGAAGGAGAGATCTGCTCAACCACGTGATGGCAAACACATCACAGGACATGGACGTTTTTGTGCCACATCTGTGTGCACACAGCAGGGTGTATGCCTCACTTGGTTTTTTTCTTTCCTCTTCACCTCACCGAAATCAAGCATATTTACCTGTTGGTTCAGACTGTAATTGCTATCTCATTGGACAGACTGCACTTTCAGGTTACACTTCCTTACACTTTAAGGTTAGGACTTTGATGTAAGGTATTTGTCTGACCTTGCTTCAGATTATTTTTAGACAAGGAATGAATTACTGTTAATGCATAATGGTGCTTTCAGATATTTTGTGTTGGGAAGCTATATGGATGTTCTTAGGAAACATTACTGTTTCTTTTCAAAGAATTAATGGAAGCAGATGAAACCAATTAAAAAAAATTAGCCTTTTACACGTTTAAAAATTAAAATTTTTAATTAAAATTAGCCACATTACACGTTTTAACAGG